>NW_027639273.1:0-144989 GCF_951799975.1 Gobius niger | reverse complement strand
CTCAGGTGTGAAAGGGCCATGGGCGTCGGACTGGGGGGGTAAAGGGTGCTGAGTACCCAGGGCCCAGTGCAGGGTGGGGGCCCTCAAAAGTGCTGCAAAAAGCGTTCTGTATTGTACTTTCTAAGTTTCCTCATAATTGATGCTATAAGAATCAAACACAGCCGGGCTGAAATACAACGGCTGCTACACAGAATTTTAAACAAACAATAATGATGGATGAATTTTCGGGCCCTGACACAACTTTAACCTCTTAACTCCCACCTGAACGGATCCCATTTTCTCCAGTTTGGCTTTACCCTAATCAAAAAGCTGCTTGGGGAAAAAGCACCAAAGCAGCCACAAAAAATGAGAAGAAAACAAGGATGTAAACGCAACAAATGTGACAAAAATTCAACCAAAATCTGATAAAAATTCAACAAAAATTCAACAAAAATCTGATAAAAATTCAACAAAAATTCAACAAAAATGTGACAAAAATTCAACAAAAACTCAACAAAAAGTGACAAAAATGTGACAAAAATGTGACAAAAATGTGACAAAAATGTGAAAAAAATTCAACAAAAAATCAACAAAATGTGACAAAAATTCAACAAAAAAATGACAAAAATTCAACAAAAAAATGACAAAAATTCAACTCAAAAATGACAAAACTTCAACCAAAATGTGACAAAAATTCAACAAAAACTCAACAAAAAAATGACAAAAATTCAACCAAAATGTGACAACAAAAAAAAGAATAAAAAAAAAAAGGTCGACCAATTTTTTTCACCTAGTTAGGCTATATATAATTATGTTATAATAGAAATTAAATGAACTGCACTGTAAAATTGTCACTGCTATGTGGTTAAAGAACGTAAAATATGAGCGGGGGTCCACCAAGATCGTTTACACCCAGGGCCCAGAATGAGGTGCTACGGCCCTGGAAAGGGCCTCTGGATGAGAACATACAGAGGGACATGGTCTCCAGGTGATGTCAGGTATGAAATGACTTCCATCAGAATAACATGTCAGGTTCTGGTCAGTTTGTCAGTTTTCTTTCTGGAGTTTTCTTTCTAAAATGGCCGTAGACTTGTTCATGTGTGGGACTTGTCTCTGCTATAATCGGGTTCTCTCGGTCTGAACTCCTCTCCCCCGTCGCCTCTGAACGTCCACGCGCCGCAGATTAACGACTTTATTAATTATGTGGAAACGAAAAGGGAGCGGCTCCGAGCGAAAGGTTAATTTAACGCGAGGAGGGAGAGATATGCAGCTCATGACGCGCTCGAGGAGACGCCATCGATTCACTCAAGTCGGTGAATATGGAGGAGCCGCGGCGCCAGAAGCTCCAGATGAGCTTTATTAGTGGACGGGCTCCTGTTTGGAGAGTCTGCAGACGGCCGAGCAGGGTTTTTAAACGTGTTGCTTTGATTTGAGTCTCCGGAATTTAAAAAAACGCCTGATTAAAGCCGCCTTCATTAGGGAAAGTCCAGCACAGCCAGTGATGGAAAAGTGTAAGAAATGATCATTTACATCATGTTAAGTGGAGACGCTGCAGTGTTCAGGTGTGTCTCTGTTTAAAGGCTCTTCATGGATCCTCCAGTTAAAGGTCCTATATCCTGCAAAATCGACTTTTCGGAGCTTTTAGCCATGTTGTTCTGCTATTTCCTTATCAAAAACACCCCCAGAGTGGTTTGTGGCTTCATTCACGCAGCTCTCAGTAATCCTCCTGAATCCTGCTCTCTGAGGCTCCGCCCTCCTGCTCTCTGAGGCTCCGCCCTCCTGCTCTCTGAGGCTCCGCCCTCTCCTGGTGAACGACTGACCTGCTCAGTTGTGTCGTCACAGCGGAACGGAAGTGCTCGACGTCTGTAATGTAATGTCTTAATTCTATGCTTACGGCCTGATTTTAATTTGTAAACCAGTCTTTTCATTTCATGTTTGCGCTGCAGCTGAAGATGGAGCTCGTTATAACTGGACACACCTGTTCTTTATTCTTAACGATCATGTCACGGAGGAAAAGAAGCGCGTTTGGCTAGTCTATGGTTCAACCTTCCTAAAGAAGAGGCCACTCGTCCAAAGTGTTTTTTTTCTCTCCAGGATTTGGCGACTTTCACCAAAACAGTGTTTTTCTGTGACTGTCACTGATGGATGTTTGTGAACCTTCACCTGAACCAAAGTGGATTAACTTTTATAACCAACGCGAGTCCCATAATGTAAACAGCGATGGACCAGAGGGTGAGTCAATCCAAACGCGGGTTAGCTCGTGTGTTAGCGAATTAGCATGTGTGTTAGCATATCAGCATGTGTGTTAGCATATCAGCATGTGTGTTAGCATATTAGCATGTGTGTTAGCATATTAGCTTGTGTGTTAGCGAATTAGCATGTGTGTTAGCATATCAGCATGTGTGTTAGCATATTAGCATGTGTGTTAGCGAATTAGCATGTGTGTTAGCATATCAGCATGTGTGTTAGCATATTAGCATGTGTGTTAGCATCTTAGCGTGTGTTAGCATATTAGCATGTGTGTTAGCATATTAGCATGTGTGTTAGCATATTAGCTTGTGTGTTAGCATATTAGCTTGTGTGTTAGCATATTAGCTTGTGTGTGTTAGCCATTTATGAAGCTGTGTTGCAGATGTCGACTCCTTATAACTGCATCGTGAAGTATCTTCACTTATTGTTGTTTATTTATATTACGGTAAAGTATGTGCGGAGAGAGGGGGCGGAGTTAACTGAGAGAGGGGGCGGAGTTAACTGAGAGAGGGGGCGGAGTTAACTGAGAGAGGGGGCGGAGTTAACTGAGAGAGGGGGCGGAGTTAACTG
This sequence comes from Gobius niger, assembly GCF_951799975.1. Lineage (NCBI taxonomy): Eukaryota > Metazoa > Chordata > Actinopteri > Gobiiformes > Gobiidae > Gobius > Gobius niger. Next base: position 142,190 of record NW_027639273.1, on the reverse strand, counting down.
AGAGAGGGGGCGGAGTTAACTGAATCGAAGCGTTGTGTCTTCCGGGTTCGAAAAATACCTCCAGAAAACACTTATATTTATCACAGAAATGAGGCTCCATAATGGTAGAGGTACAATATATCATATACATGCCTATACTTCACTTTGGAATGGCTAAAATAACAGATACAGATCCTTTAAGGACATTCATCATAACCAGGCGGGCGGGACCTGCACATCACAGGTGAGAAGAAGCAGCGAGGTGGAAAACACAGACCAACTGTGATCCACCAAAACCCTGTGGCGTTTACAAGGACCAGCCTCACCGGCCTGGAGACCAGCTGGAGACTCGCTGGAGACTCGCTGGAGACTCGCTGGAGACTGGAGGCGAGTGTCCAGGTCTCGTGAAAATGAACAGGTTTGATTTCAGCGACTGCATGGAGACTTTTTTAGTCTCTGCAGTCCGATACTTCGCAGGGACTTCACAGAGACGTCTCACAGGTTGAGGAAAACAGATCAATAGTAAATGGTCTCAACTTATACAGAAGATGGACAACGCCTGTACGACTGAGAGCCTTCAGAGACATCAGCGCTTTTGTATCTTCATCAAGGAACCAGTCGCCCGTTCAGGAGGACGTGTCCTGCCCAAGGACACAACAACAGTGTGGATCTTCAGGATTCAAACCTCCCGATCACAGGACGACCTGCTCGTCCACCTGCAGCACCGCCGGCCCGATACGACAAGTAATGTTCACCACGTTATCTCTGAAGTTTGTTTTCACGTGGAGACTTGCCTGATCTCCAGGAGACGTCTCACAGACATCTCTGTGACCAGCAGCACCTGAAGTCTCCTGGTCTCCCACTGGTCTCCAGGCTGGTCTCCATCTGGTCTCCATCTGGTCTCCATCTGGTCTCCATCTGGTCTCCAGGCTGGTGAGATTGACCCTTTGAACATGTGCCCTGGTGCTGCTTTAGATCCTCAGAGCGACGTTCAGTCCAAACTTTGACAAAATGCTCTTCAGTCAAACCAACATTTGTGTCTTTGCCAAATATCTTTTGTCCTTTTTCACTTTTGTGCTGTGAGTTCTTTTAACCTCTTCCCCCCCGCCTGAACCAAGTGCATTCTGTCCTCTTTGGCCAATATATCGGTCTGTGTAACACCTCATTTGAAAGCTAAGACCCACAAAACTGATCTTTTTCCTCACGTTGTTGCTGTGTTATGTCACCTTTTTTGTGTGTTTTTTTAGTTTAGAGCTTAGAGTTTTTGTCACATTTTTGTTGAATTTTTGTAATTTTTTTGTTGAAGTTTTGTCACATTTTTGTTGAATTTTTGTTGAATTTTTGTAATTTTTTTGTTGAATTTTTGTCACATTTTTGTTGATTTTTTGTAATTTTTTTGTTGAATTTTTGTTGAATTTTTGTCACATTTTTGTTGAATTTTTGTTGAATTTTTGTTGTTTTTTTGTAATTTTTTTGTTGATTTTTTGTCGAATTTTTGTCGAATTTTTGTTTAATTTTTGTCACATTTTTGTCGAATTTTTGTCGAGTTTACATCCTTGTTTTCTTCTCATTTTTTGTTGGCTGTTTCGGTGCTTTTTTCCCAAGAAGCTTTTTGATTCGGGTAAAGCCAAACTGGAGTAAATGGGATCCGTTCAGGTGGGAGTTAAGAGGTTAATCCATTGGTTGTCGGATCTTCTCCTGTGAAGTTGTGATCATTTTTCTGGCGACCAATAACAAAACATTCAAAAACACATTTTCTCTCCTGTGATCTTCCGTCTGAGGCCGAGCACGGAGCTTTGAAAGTCCAGAGTCTGCAGGAGCTCCTGAAGTGGAGACGTCGCCTCCTCAAAACGGCCTGACCTTTGCTGATCTTTAGGTGAGATCAGGGAGGAAGACGGAGCGTTCTTCGTTCTCCTCCAGCCCCGGGACGGAGCTGGAATCCTCCGACTCGCGCTCGTCCGTCGGCTCCGGTCGTCTCCGGCTGAAGCTGAGCAGATCTGGCAACCGGAACGAGACGCACCTTTAAAAGCGAGGAGCGTTTGTGAGGCGGCGACAGAGAATCAGCAGAAACAGCGTCGGCTTTAGATTCACTTTGTTCTCCTTTTCAGAGTCAGAAGGTTCAGCCACAAAAGAACCAATGACCTTCTGTACGGCTGCAGGTGAACAGGGAGACCTTCTACATGAGAGATATCGACGTGAAACTCCTGCTGAACATCACTCACAGAAATGCTTTGGAATATAAAAGTAAGGCCTTTTGTGCAGTATATATGTCAGTTGTTGTGCTCATTAGTCCCCCTGCTGGTAGTGAAGGCTTCTACATAAGAACACGTGCTTTATTATCATGACTAAGTTAGATTCTACTTTATTCCCACATTAGTTTTGGTTCTTCTCACATTTTCCCACGTTATATTCTCATTTCTATTTTCTTCATTATTACTGGAGTCATTAATCCAGTGTGGATAGTAGTTAATGTTATTTTAATTGTCTGTTTTGTTGCAGAGCCACACCGATACTCAACCTAGACCAGGGGTGGGTAACGTCAGGCAAGCTCTGGCCCTCCAGAGGATGTTAAAGGGGGGGTATTCTGCAAAATGGACTTTTTCCAGCTTTCCATCATGTTATTCTGTCACTCCCTCATTAAAAACATGGCTGAAGTGTTGCCTTGGCACATTCACGTATTCCTGAGTAATCTGTAAAAACTCTGATGGCGGCCATTTTAGGGATAGGTTTTTGTCACATTTTTGTAGAATTTTTGTAGAATTTTTGTCACATTTTCTTAAATTTTTTGTTCAATTTTTGTCACATTTTGGTCATTTTTTTGTTGAATTTTTGTTGAATTTTTTCATTTTTTGTCATTTTTTTGTTGAATTTTTGTCATATTTGTTGAATTTTTGTCACATTTTGGTTGAATTTTTGTCATATTTTGTTGAATTTTGTTGAATTTTTTGTCATTTTTTTGTTGAATTTTTGTCACATTTTTGTTGGATTTTTGTTGATTTTTTGTCATTTTTCGTTGAATTTTTGTTGAATTTTTGTAATTTTTTGTTGAATTTTTGTCAATTTTTGTTGAATTTTTGTTGAATTTTTGTCATTTTTTGTTGAATTTTTGTTGAATTTTTGTTGAATTTTTGTTGAATTTTTGTTGAATTTTTGGTTGATGGCGGCCATTTTAGGGAGAGGTTTTTGTCACATTTTTGTTGAATTTTTGTCACATTTTTGTCACATTTTTGTCACATTTTTGTCACATTTTTGTCACATTTTTGGCTGATGGCGGCCATTTTAGGGATAGGTTTGCCTGAGTCCTCCTAGGAACGCCCCCACCTCCTGGAGACGCCTCCGAGCTTTGGTCACCAGCCGAGTAACCGACCACTGCTCCTCAGCAGAACCCCCTCCCCACTGATGCCACAGACAGCGTGTGGAGGGGGCGTGTCTAAAGGCTCAGAGGTTCTTAAAGAGACAGAGGCCTATTTCAAGACATTCACTACAGCCATTTTGAGAGAGACATTTTATACAAGGCAGTTATTCTAATTTACTGCATTTACAGACCAACAGAAGGTTTGTCATCATTGTAGTGAGATATAGACTGGTGCTGTGGGACTGACAAAACCTATCCCTAAAATGGCCGCCATCAGAGTTTTTACAGATTACTCAGAAATACGTGAATGTGCCAAGGCAACACTTCAGCCATGTTTTTAATGAGGGAGAGACAGAATAACAGGATGGAAAGCTGGAAAAAGTCAATTTTGCAGAAAAGCCCCCTTTAAGACACTGCTGGACCGAGCACATTTTCTCCAGTTTGGCTTTACCCAAATCTAAAAGCTTGAAAAAAGTGTCATTATAGCAACGAAAACGAGGATGTGACGAAACCAAGACAAAAAAAGCAAAGACAAAAAGATGCAAAAGCAACAAAAACATGATTAAAAAAAAAGGAAACACAACAAAAAAACACGGAAAAAAACAACAGCAAAAAAACAAACAAAAAAGGTCTTAGCTTTCAAATTAGACTGGCTCTGCCTACAGGCTGAAAGCTCCAGTCCAGAAGTTTTTAGTTTTGGGAAATACAGAATTGTAGTAAATCCACTCAGTTAAGGCCGGGGGGCAAGTGGTTCACCTCTTAACTCTTTTTCCTCACGTCATCAGATTTTTTTTCCATAATTTTTTTGTTGGGTATTCAACTCATTTTTTATCACATTTTTGTCATTTTTTGGTCACATTTTTGTCTTTTTTTCGTCCATTTTTTTCATCACATTTTTGTCATTTTTTGTCATTTTTTTGTCACATTTTTTGTCACATTTTTGTCTTTTTTTTGTCTTTTTTTCGTCAAATTTGTTATCACATTTTTGTCATTTTTTATCACATTTTTGTCATTTTTTTGTCATTTTTTCATCACATTTTTGTCATTTTTTTGTCATTTTTTATCACATTTTTGTCATTTTTTTGTCATTTTTTCATCACATTTTTGTCATTTTTTGGTCATTTTTTGATAAATTTCTTGTGACATTTTTGTGACATTTTTGCCACTTTTTCATAATTTTTTCATCACTTTTTTGTCAACGTTTTCGTCTCAGTTTTGTTGCTATTTTCACATCTTTTTCCCAGAAGCTTTTGGATTGGGGTAAAGCCAAACTGGAGAAAACGCGCTCGGTTCAGGTGGGAGTTAAGGGGTTAAAGTGTCACAAATGTCATGTATGATACAGCTGGCATTTTCTGAAAGGGATGCTTTACTTCGGGCGACAGTGAGGGGGGGTTCGGGCAACAGTGAGGGGGGGGGTCGGCCCTCGGTCTTTTAAAGAAGCTTAAAGATCCGCCTCTTCCTCCACGATCACCACAGAACCACAGTCTCCACGGTGACGGCTTTAGAAACGGTCTGAGGTTATTCTGGGAAACTTTTCCTCGTCTCAGAGAGATACTTTTATTCCTGAATGAAGCTCCTCAGACGTGCTCGTGGCTGAACTCTGGCCGCGCCGCAGACTCCGGGGCCAATTTGGAGGTAAATAAATAATCCATGTTGGGTGCAGAGAGTCGGAGCTACATTTGTAAGCAGCTCCGCGGCTCAGACTAAAAATACTCGTCCCCACAGCGGCTTCATTAACGCCGAGCGTGTCGCGCCGTCAGCGCCGTCCGCCGGAGCCTCGGCGCCGTTATGCTAATGCGCAGTTAGTACTTAATAAGGAAATTATTCAGGCTCTGCAGGAATAAGGAAACAGCTGCGTCTGGGGGAGAGAGACGGCGCCGGAGGTGGAGCTAATGGAGCTACAGCAGGTGGAGCTAATGGAGCTAATGGAACTACAGCACCTGGAGCTAATGGAGCTAATGGAGCTAATGGAGCTAATGGAGCTAATGGAGCTACAGCACCTGGAGCTAATGGAGCTAATGGAGCTACAGCAGGTGGAGCTAATGGAGCTAATGGAGCTACAGCAGGTGGAGCTAATGCACATGGAGCTAATGGAGCTAATGCACATGGAGCTAATGGAGATAATGGAGCTAATGGAGCTAATGGAGCTAATGGAGCTAATGGAGCTACAGCACCTGGAGCTAATGGAGCTAATGGAGCTACAGCACGTGGAGCTAAAGGAGCTAATGGAGCTAATGGAGCTACAGCACGTGGAGCTAAAGGAGCTAATGGAGCTAATGGAGCTACAGCACCTGGAGCTAATGGAGCTAATGGAGCTAATGGAGCTAATGCACCTGGAGCTAATGAAGCTAATGCACATGGAGCTAAAGGAGCTAATGCACCTGGAGCTAATGAAGCTAATGCACATGGAGCTAATGAAGCTAATGGAGCTAATGCACATGGAGCTAATGAAGCTAATGGAGCTAATGAAGCTAATGGAACGAATGGAGCTAATGGAGCTAATGGAGCTAATGAAGCTAATGAAGCTAATGAAGCTAATGGAACTAATGGAGCTAATGGAGCTAATGAAGCTAATGGAACTAATGGAGCTAATGGAGCTAATGAAGCTAATGAAGCTAATGGAGCTAATGGAGCTAATGAAGCTAATGGAACTAATGAAGCTAATGGAGCTAATGAAGCTAATTGAACTAATGGAGCTAATAAGATAAGATAAGATAATGAAGCTAATAAACGTGGAGCTAATAAAGCTAAAGGAGCTAATGAAGCTAATGGAGCTAATGCACCTAGAGCTAATGAAGCTAATGCACATGGAGCTAATGAAGCTAATGGAGCTAATGCACATGGAGCTAATGAAGCTAATGGAGCTAATGGAGCTAATAAGATAAGATAAGATAAGATAATGAAGCTAATAAACGTGCAGCTAATGAAGCTAAAGGAGCTAATGCAGCTAATGGAGCTAATGGAGCTAATGGAGCTAATGGAACTACAGCACCTGGAGCTAATGGAGCTAATGGAGCTACAGCATGTGGAGCCAAAGGAGCTAATGGAGCTAATGGAGCTACAGCACCTGGAGCTAATGGAGCCAATGGAGCTACAGCACGTGGAGCTAAAGGAGCTAATGGAGCTAATGGAGCTACAGCACCTGGAGCTAATGGAGCTAATGGAGCTAATGCACCTGGAGCTAATGAAGCTAATGCACATGGAGCTAATGGAGCTAATGCACCTGGAGCTAATGAAGCTAATGCACATGGAGCTAATAAAGCTAATGGAGCTAATGCACATGGAGCTAATGGAGCTAATGAAGCTAATGAAGCTAATGGAGCTAATGAAGCTAATGGAACTAATGGAGCTAATGGAGCTAATGAAGCTAATGAAGCTTATGAAGCTAATGGAGCTAATGGAGCTAATGAAGCTAATGAAGCTAATGAAGTTAATGGAACTAATGGAGCTAATGGAGCTAATGCACCTGGAGCTAATGAAGCTAATGCACATGGAGCTAATGAAGCAAATGGAGCTAATGCACATGGAGCTAATGAAGCTAATGGAGCTAATGAAGCTAATGGAACTAATGGAGCTAATGGAGCTAATGAAGCTAATGAAGCTAATGGAGCTAATGAAGCTAATGGAACTAATGGAGCTAATGGAGCTAATGAAGCTAATGAAGCTAATGGAGCTAATGGAGCTAATGAAGCTAATGAAGCTAATGGAACTAATGGAGCTAATGGAACTAATGGAGCTAATTGAGCTAATGAAGCTAATGAAGCTAATGGAGCTAATGGAGCTAATGAAGCTAATGGAGCTAATGAAGCTAATGAAGCTAATGAAGCTAATGGAACTAATGGAGCTAATGGAGCTAATGAAGCTAATGAAGCTAATGGAGCTAATGAAGCTAATGAAGCTAATGGAGCTAATGAAGCTAATGGAACTAATGGAGCTAATGGAGCTAATGAAGCTAATGAAGCTAATGAAGCTAATTGAAGTAATGGAGCTAATGGAGCTAATAAGATAAGATAAGATAATGAAGCTAATAAACGTGGAGCTAATGAAGCTAAAGGAGCTAATGAAGCTAATGGAGCTAATGCACCTGGAGCGAATGAAGCTAATGCACATGGAGCTAATGAAGCCAATGGAGCTAATGCACATGGAGCTAATGAAGCTAATGGAGCTAATGAAGCTAATGGAACTAATGGAGCTAATGGAGCTAATGAAGCTAATAAAGCTAATGCAGCTAATGGAGCTAATGAAGCTAATGGAACTAATGGAGCTAATGGAGCTAATGGAGCTAATGAAGCTAATGGAGCTAATGGAGCTAATGAAGCTAATGAAGCTAATGGAACTAATGGAACTAATGGAGCTAATGAAGCTAATGAAGCTAATGGAGCTAATGGAGCTAATGGAGCTAATGAAGCTAATGGAGCTAATGGAGCTAATGGAGCTAATGAAGCTAGTGGAACTAATGGAGCTAATGGAGCTAATGGAGCTAATGGAGCTAATGAAGCTAGTGGAACTAATGGAGCTAATGGAGCTAATGGAGCTAATGAAGCTAATGGAACTAATGGAGCTAATGGAGCTAATGAAGCTAATGAAGCTAATGGAGCTAATGAAGCTAATGAAGCTAATGGAACTAATGGAGCTAATGGATCTAATGAAGCTTATGAAGCTAATGGAGCTAATGGAACTAATGGAGCTAATGGAGCTAATGAAGCTTATGAAGCTAATGGAGCTAATGAAGCTAATGAAGCTAATGGAACTAATGGAACTAATGGAGCTAATGGAGCTAATGAAGCTTATGAAGCTAATGGAGCTAATGGAACTAATGAAGCTAATGGAACTAATGGAACTAATGGAACTAATGGAACTAATGGAGCTAATGAAGCTAATGCACTGGTCTTCGTTCTGATTCAGAGGCTTTATTTGGTTAATCCTGATCACTAACCACTGAAGACACATTGGTCCACACTGGCCCAAACTGGCCCACACTGAAGGAGGTACAGATGGAGATCTGCAGTTAAAGTCTGTGGAGCTTCTTCTGAATGAAAATGAAGGAAACCTTCTCTGACCCTCGTCCATTATTGATCTGCTCATTTACTGCAGAGAAAATGTGACACAAACATAAACAGGAAGTCGTTAACGCAGCATCAGGAAGGTTCAGGAAACCAAGGTTCAAAGGTCGAGGCTCCTTTTCCTCTGCATTAGCCTCTGTGTTAGCCTCTGTGTTAGCCTCTGCATTAGCCTCTGTGGAAATGAGCTCCAAGAGCTAAAGTCTGGTACAAAGCATCTTTTCATGCTGATTAATGCTCCTGTACATGTCCCTATCAAATAAATAAAATAAAATAAACTGAGTTAGCCTCTGTGTTAGCCTCTGTGTTAGCCTCTGGTTAGCCTCTGTGTTAGCCTCTGGTTAGCCTCTGTGTTAGCCTCTGGTTAGCCTCTGTGTTAGCCTCTGTGTTAGCCTCTGCGTCCTCTGGGTTAGCCTCTGGTTAGCCTCTGTGTTAGCCTCTGGTTAGCCTCTGGTTAGCCTCTGCGTTAGCCTCTGCGTTAGCCTCTGGTTAGCCTCTGTGTTAGCCTCTGCGTTAGCCTCTGGTTAGCCTCTGGTTAGCCTCTGGGTTAGCCTCTGGTTAGCCTCTGGTTAGCCTCTGCGTTAGCCTCTGCGTTAGCCTCTGGTTAGCCTCTGGTTAGCCTCTGGTTAGCTGCACCTCAGCCTCGTGTTGTGTGAATATGAATCTCCGTAATGAGGCCACAGATCCATTTGGATCCATTAACCATCGACCCGGCTCTGACCTGGTTATGGACGCCCCGGGTCACGTCGGGTCACGCCGGTCACGCCTCGTTTATGTGAGTCATGCAGAGAAGAGAAGTTTATAAACATGGGCAGATTCTCAAACCCAGCATCAGCATCAGAAGCAAAAGTCTGGATCAGTTTCTCGTCTAAACGTAGCGTTTGTGACGGATGTTCCAGAAACAACAGCTGGAGTGGAGAGCGTTACCTGTGAAGCCTGGGCCTCAGTGGAACTGCTGCTCGTTCCTCCTCCATGTTTCCCACAGCTCCTCCTCCTCCCCCAGCAGCAGCAGACTAGCCGTGCTCTGCTGTAAGTGAGCGGTTCCGGCCGGAGTCACGGAGGCGCCGCCGTCTCTGCAGGCGGCGTTTACAGAAACTCACAGAAACCAAAGACACTGCTCTGACTCTGCAGGAGAGGAGAAGATGAAGCCACTGCTCTGACTCTGCAGGAGAGGAGAAGATGAAGCCACTGCTCTGACTCTGCAGGAGAGGAGAAGATGAAGCCACTGCTCTGACTCTGCAGGAGAGGAGAAGATGAAGCCACTGCTCTGACTCTGCAGGAGAGGAGAAGATGAAGCCACTGCTCTGACTCTGCAGGAGAAGATCAGCTTTGAGGGAAGAGCTTTTTATCCAAATGATCCGAACTTTCACAGAGATTGATTTTGGCCTTTGAAAGACGTCTGAGAATCAAATTATGTTCCGGAATTAATGAAACTGTCAAACTGCCAAATGATTTTCAGCAAATTCATCTTTCAGTGGAGTCGCTGCTGTCGGGGGTTCTTCAGGTCATCCACGGGAAACTGAAGACGCTGCAGGTGGAAACGGGGTCAGGGGTCAGGGGTCAGGGGGGAGACCTGCAGTTTCCTCCTGAACGTCTTCATCTCTGTCCAAACTCTCTCTTTATGATGTTTATTCTCTGGGATTTATCCAGGAAGCGACTCCAACATGTCCCACGATTATTCATTCACAAACACTGACATGTTTGGTATCCACGTGTAGACACATACACATCAGTTAGATTGTTTCACTGGAAATATTGGGGACATTTTTATGCTTAAAGAGGGGGTGTTCTGCTTTAAAGAGGGGTGTTCTGCTTTTGTCAGTCCCACAGCACCAGTCTATATCACACTACAATGATGACAAACCTTCTGTTCGTCTGTAAATGCAGTAAATTAGAATAACTGCCTTGTATAAAATGAGACGAAAACAAAGATGGAAATGTGACAAAATGTGACCAAAAAATGACAAAAATTAGAGAAAAAATTTAGGAAAAAATTACAAAATGTGACAAAAAATTGATAAAAAATTGACAAAAAAAATGATAAAAAAAATGACAAAAAAATGACAAAAAAATGACAAAAAATAAAAAAAAAATTGCTAAAATGTGATAAAAAGTTGACGAAAAAATGACAAAAATGGCATTAAAATTTAACAAAAAAATTCAAAAATTTGACAAAAAATTGACGAAAAATTGACAAAAAAAATGGCAAAAAATTGACAAAAAAAGACAAAAAAGTTACAAAAATGAGTTGAATACCCAACAAAAAAATGATGTAAAAAAAATCTGACGTGAGGAAAAAGATCCTCTCGGTTCAGGCGGGAGTTAAGAGGTTAAAGAGGGGGTGTTCTGCTTTAAAGAGGGGGTGTTCTGCTTTAAAGAGGGGGTGTTCTGCTTTAAAGAGGAGGTGTTCTGCTTTAAAGAGGGGGTGTTCTGCTTTTGTCAGTCCCATAGCACCAGTCTATATCACACTACAATGATGACAAACCTTCTGTTGGTCTGTAAATGCAGTAAATTAGAATAACTGCCTTGTATAAAATGTCTCTCTCAAAATGGCTGTAGTGAATGTCTTGAAATAGGCCTCTGTCTCTTTAAGAACCTCTGAGCCTTTAGACACGCCCCCTCCACACGCTGTCTGTGGCATCAGTGGGGAGGGGGTTCTGCTGAGGAGCAGTGGTTGGTTACTCGGCTGGTGACCAAAGCTCGGAGGCGTCTCCAGGAGGTGGGGGCGTTCCTAGGAGGACTCAGGCAAACCTATCCCTAAAATGGCCGCCATCAGAGTTTTGACAGATGACTCAGAAATACGTGAATGTGCCAAGGCAACACTTCAGCCATGTTTTTAATGAGGGAGTGACAGAATAACATGAGGGAAAGCTGGAAAAAGTCCAGTTTGCAGAATACCCCCCCTTTAATTTAACGACACATTTCCCTCATGTCCTTAATCTGCAGCAGAAGCTTCACATTGATCACCTGCAGGTTCAGGTTTCAGCGTGACTCTCCTCCCTGAACAGCAGCTGTGTATTATTATTATTATTATGATTCTGATCTCGGCCTCGGTAACGGCAGCCGGAGCCGGAGTCGGAGCTGGAGGGAAAGTACTTTTGTCTTTGCTCCAAACGCTCTCGATCTGGAGTGGACGGTTCGGTGTGAAAGTGTCTCTGGAGTGTTTGGTGAAACGGTCCATATGGCTCCACTCCAGCCGGCTTCAGAGACGAGAGCAGCAGCTGACGCTCATCAGCCAGAGCCGGAATAAAACCGGGAATAAAAGAGTCATCACTGCAGACCGAGGAGGGGACTAAACCAGGACTAAACCAGGACTAAACCAGGACTAAACCAGGACTAAACCAGGACTAAACCAGGACTAAACAACCCGGCTTCAGAGACGAGAGCAGCAGCTGACGCTCATCAGCCAGAGCCGGAATAAAAGAGAGTCATCACTGCAGACCGAGGAGGGGACTGAACCAGGACTAAACCAGGACTAAACCAGGACTAAACCAGGACTAAACCAGGACTAAACCGGAACTAAACCAGGACTAAACCAGGACTAAACAACCCGGCTTCAGAGACGAGAGCAGCAGCTGACGCTCATCAACTAGAGCCACAAAACACCAGGAATAAAAGAGTCATCACTGCAGACCGAGGAGGGGACTAAACCAGGACTAAACCAGGACTAAACCAGGACTAAACCAGGACTAACTAATGAAGTCAGGTGCAGGTGTCTGTTCAAACGGGCCGGGAAACTGGCTCTAAACGAGGGAGCGGGTGTGGTGGGGTGTGTGTTGAGGGTGTGGTGAGAGTGAGGTGTGGGGTGGGGGGGTGGTGAGGGTGTGGTGTATGGTGAGGGTGGGGGTGTGTCTGCCTTAAAGGAATAGGCCACTGTTTTTACATACTGAGATATGTTCTTACCTAACCTTAGTCGAGTTAATATATCCCCGTCTGGTCTTTGTCCGTGCGCTCACACATACGCAGCCTCTCCCACATGTCACATAGCTCCAAAAAAGCTCACGATAGAAGCTACCAAGCTCTTCCACGTGTTCCCTATTTAAATAAAGTTACGTGAAGTGTTTTCATGCAAAGTATATTTACACAGAAATGTAACATGTGGATTTTATAAGCAGATAAAAAGGGGAACTATATTGTGAGGCGTAATGATACAGGAGCAGTAACTCCTAAAGACTTCCCCGCTCACTTCCGTCAGTAGAAGCTGCGTGACTTGTAGAGCAGCAGAGAACAGTTGAAGAAGCCTGGAGAACTTGTGAACGATGCCTTTTACGTGCATCGTGCCGGGCTGTGATAACAAGCAGAAAGTATATAGTGTAGTAATGTTTCACAGATTTACAACAACACAGGACTCAGGAGCTCGACCATGAGGTAGGAATGTGCAGCACTTTCCCAAAATATATTTTCTGCTTGTTGTAAAAGGCTCTGTACAAGTCACGCAGCTTCTACTGACGGAAGTGAGCGGGGAAGTCTTTAGGAGTTACTGCGCGGACGTTTTGCTCCTGTATCATTACGCCTCACAATATAGTCCCCCTTTTTATCTGCTTATAAAATCCACATGTTACATTTCTGTGTAAATATACTTTGCATGAAAACACTTCACGTAACTTTATTTAAATAGGGAACACGTGGAAGAGCTTGGTAGCTTCTATCGTGAGCTTTTTTGGAGCTATTTGACATGTGGGAGAGGCTGCGTATGTGTGAGCGCACGGACAAAGACCAGACGGGGATATATTAACTCCACTAAGGTTAGGTAAGAACATATCTTAGTATGTAAAAACAGTGGCCTATTCCTTTAAAATACTGGCTTTAGTTACAGACCTCAGCCTATTTTTCTTTCTTTTTTACTCCACACCGTTTCTTGTCAGCCTTTGTGGTTTGATATAAATAACATTTACGCTCATTTGCTTGTTCTGGGTCTGGACGTCCCTGATATTAAGTAGCCATGTGCTCCCTCAGAGTCACACCCACAGTTCTGAAAGGGTTTGAAGCCGCTTCTCTCTCCCTCTGACCAGGGGCGGACTGGGCCTGAAGAAGGGCCCTGGACTCTGACCGGCCTGGCCCAAGTGAGCGTGAATGCAGCACTTCCACAAAGACATATTTTAACTCTTCGTCTATAACCGAGTGCCTTTTCTGGAGCTTTACCCAAATCGAAAAGCGTCTCAACTGGAAAGCAACGGTGTATCGCTTCATTTGCTGAGTCTACAAAAGTGATCGCTGCATTTTTGTCTCATTTAATGTTGTTTTTTGTCACTTTTTATTCCTTTTCCATCGCTTTATTCATTGCTATGTCGTCATGTTTTTGTCACTTTTTTGTTGCTTTTCACCCTCGTTTTCGTCGCTATTTCAATGCTTCTCTTTTAAGCTTTTAGATTTGGGTAAAGCTCGGTTAAGGTGGGGGGTAAGAGGTGAAGGAGAAAAGTGAGAGGCCAAGACCGGTGGCCCGAGAGCCAGTGGCCCTTCTGTGCTATATGGCCAGTCCGCCCCTGCCTCTGACCGAGCTGGTGTTTCTGACATGAGGAAAGAACCAGAGGAGCATCCACGTCCAAACACAACGCTTGGATTTGGTTTAATCCCAGAGATTTGGCGTAAACACAGTGGCCCCGCCCTCTCGCCGCCTCGTGTTGTGTCTGACCTTTGCTGAACCGTCGGCCTCCTCGGGCAGAGTGTGTTTGTGAAGCCGCTGACAGTGGGATCGATGCAGCGCTCGCTCTCACAGTCAGGAGGTCGGCTGAGGCAACGCAGAGGAAACCTGAGGCACGGCGGCGGCTTCAGAGGCACTGAGGAGCTGATCTTACAGAGGAGGAACCGTCTGAGATCTCACAGTCTGAGTCCGGCACTCTCGCTCATCCAGGACTCATTTACCTCCTGCTCTGTTTCCTGAGGCGTCGTTAATCTGAGGAGGGAGCTCTGTGTGAAAACGTGTTTTACTCAGACTCCGCCAAAGCCTCCTGAACATCCGAGCGTCCACTTAAAACACTTTAAAACCCGCCGTGCCGTTTGGAAGCCCCGCCCCCTGCCCCCCCCCCTGCTGACAAAACAAGAGCGACCCCCCAGCGAGCCCTCGGTAAATATTCAGGACGAGGCCAAAGTCTCGGAGGGAGAGGAAAGAACAAGTTCACCTTGGATTCTCCGCTCGGGCGCCGGAGACTTAGAGAAGAACTGTTTCAGAATAATAAAAACATCTGCAGTTCCTGACAGGAAGTGTAATATATGAGTATATCACTCAGGAAGTGTAATATACGAGTAATATCACTCAGGAAGTGTAATATACGAATATATCACTCAGGAAGTGTAATATACGAGTAATATCACTCAGGAAGTGTAATATACGAATATATCACTCAGGAAGTGTAATATACGAGTATATCACTCAGGAAGTGTAATATACGAGTAATATCACTCAGGAAGTGTAATATACGAATATATCACTCAGGAAGTGTAATATACGAATATATCACTCAGGAAGTGTAATATACGAGTAATATCACTCAGGAAGTGTAATATACGAATATATCACTCAGGAAGTGTAATATACGAGTAATATCACTCAGGAAGTGTAATATACGAATATATCACTCAGGAAGTGTAATATACGAGTAATATCACTCAGGAAGTGTAATATACGAGTAATATCACACAGGAAGTGTAATATACGAGTATCACTCAGGAAGTGTAATATACGAGTAATATCACTCAGGAAGTGTAATATACGAGTAATATCACTCAGGAAGTGTAATATACGAGTATCACTCAGGAAGTGTAATATATGAGTAATATCACTAAGGAAGTGTAATATACGAGTATCACTCAGGAAGTGTAATATACGAGTAATATCACTCAGGAAGTGTAATATACGAGTATCACTCAGGAAGTGTAATATACGAGTAATATCACTAAGGAAGTGTAATATACGAGTAATATCACTCAGGAAGTGTAATATACGAGTATCACTCAGGAAGTGTAATATACGAGTAATATCACTCAGGAAGTGTAATATACGAGTAGTATCACACAGGAAGTGTAATATACGAGTATCACTCAGGAAGTGTAATATACGAGTAATATCACTCAGGAAGTGTAATATACGAGTATCACTCAGGAAGTGTAATATACGAGTAATATCACTCAGGAAGTGTAATATACGAGTAATATCACACAGGAAGTGTAATATACGAGTATCACTCAGGAAGTGTAATATACGAGTAATATCACTCAGGAAGTGTAATATACGAGTAATATCACTAAGGAAGTGTAATATACGAGTATCACTCAGGAAGTGTAATATATGAGTAATATCACTAAGGAAGTGTAATATACGAGTATCACTCAGGAAGTGTAATATACGAGTAATATCACTCAGGAAGTGTAATATACGAGTATCACTCAGGAAGTGTAATATACGAGTAATATCACTAAGGAAGTGTAATATACGAGTATCACTCAGGAAGTGTAATATACGAGTAATATCACTCAGGAAGTGTAATATACGAGTATCACTCAGGAAGTGTAATATACGAGTAATATCACTAAGGAAGTGTAATATACGAGTATCACTCAGGAAGTGTAATATACGAGTAATATCACTCAGGAAGTGTAATATACGAGTATCACTCAGGAAGTGTAATATACGAGTAATATCACTAAGGAAGTGTAATATACGAGTATCACTCAGGAAGTGTAATATATGAGTAATATCACTAAGGAAGTGTAATATACGAGTAATATCACTCAGGAAGTGTAATATACGAGTAATATCACTAAGGAAGTGTAATATACGAGTAATATCACTCAGGAAGTGTAATATACGAGTAATATCACTAAGGAAGTGTAATATACGAGTAATATCACTCAGGAAGTGTAATATACGAGTATCACTCAGGAAGTGTAATATACGAGTAATATCACTAAGGAAGTGTAATATACGAGTATCACTCAGGAAGTGTAATATATGAGTAATATCACTAAGGAAGTGTAATATACGAGTAATATCACTCAGGAAGTGTAATATACGAGTAATATCACTAAGGAAGTGTAATATACGAGTAATATCACTCAGGAAGTGTAATATACGAGTAATATCACTAAGGAAGTGTAATATACGAGTAATATCACTCAGGAAGTGTAATATACGAGTATCACTCAGGAAGTGTAATATACGAGTAATATCACTCAGGAAGTGTAATATATGAGTAATATCACTCAGGAAGTGTAATATACGAGTAATATCACTCAGGAAGTGTAATATACGAGTATCACTCAGGAAGTGTAATATACGAGTATATCACTCAGGAAGTGTAATATACGAGTAATATCACTCAGGAAGTGTAATATACGAGTATCACTCAGGAAGTGTAATATACGAGTAATATCACTCAGGAAGTGTAATATACGAGTAATATCACTCAGGAAGTGTAATATACGAGTAATATCACTCAGGAAGTGTAATATACGAGTAATATCACTCAGGAAGTGTAATATACGAGTAATATCACTCAGGAAGTGTAATATACGAGTATCACTCAGGAAGTGTAATATACGAGTAATATCACTCAGGAAGTGTAATATACGAGTAATATCACTCAGGAAGTGTAATATACGAGTAATATCACTCAGGAAGTGTAATATACGAGTATATCACTCAGGAAGTGTAATATACGAGTAATATCACTCAGGAAGTGTAATATACGAGTATCACTCAGGAAGTGTAATATACGAGTAATATCACTCAGGAAGTGTAATATACGAGTAATATCACTCAGGAAGTGTAATATACGAGTATATCACTCAGGAAGTGTAATATACGAGTAATATCACTCAGGAAGTGTAATATACGAGTATATCACTCAGGAAGTGTAATATACGAGTAATATCACTCAGGAAGTGTAATATACGAGTATATCACTCAGGAAGTGTAATATACGAGTAATATCACTCAGGAAGTGTAATATACGAGTAATATCACTCAGGAAGTGTAATATACGAGTATATCACTCAGGAAGTGTAATATACGAGTATATCACTCAGGAAGTGTAATATACGAGTAATATCACTCAGGAAGTGTAATATACGAGTATATCACTCAGGAAGTGTAATATACGAGTAATATCACTCAGGAAGTGTAATATACGAGTAATATCACTCAGGAAGTGTAATATACGAGTAATATCACTCAGGAAGTGTAATATACGAGTAATATCACTCAGGAAGTGTAATATACGAGTAATATCACTCAGGAAGTGTAATATATGAGTAATATCACTAAGGAAGTGTAATATACGAGTATCACTCAGGAAGTGTAATATACGAGTAATATCACTCAGGAAGTGTAATATACGAGTATCACTCAGGAAGTGTAATATACGAGTAATATCACTAAGGAAGTGTAATATACGAGTATCACTCAGGAAGTGTAATATACGAGTAATATCACTCAGGAAGTGTAATATACGAGTATCACTCAGGAAGTGTAATATACGAGTATCACTCAGGAAGTGTAATATACGAGTATCACTCAGGAAGTGTAATATATGAGTAATATCACTAAGGAAGTGTAATATACGAGTATCACTCAGGAAGTGTAATATACGAGTAATATCACTCAGGAAGTGTAATATACGAGTATCACTCAGGAAGTGTAATATACGAGTAATATCACTAAGGAAGTGTAATATACGAGTATCACTCAGGAAGTGTAATATATGAGTAATATCACTAAGGAAGTGTAATATACGAGTAATATCACTCAGGAAGTGTAATATACGAGTAATATCACTAAGGAAGTGTAATATACGAGTAATATCACTCAGGAAGTGTAATATACGAGTAATATCACTAAGGAAGTGTAATATACGAGTAATATCACTCAGGAAGTGTAATATACGAGTATCACTCAGGAAGTGTAATATACGAGTATATCACTCAGGAAGTGTAATATACGAGTAATATCACTCAGGAAGTGTAATATACGAGTATCACTCAGGAAGTGTAATATACGAGTAATATCACTCAGGAAGTGTAATATACGAGTAATATCACTCAGGAAGTGTAATATACGAGTAATATCACTCAGGAAGTGTAATATACGAGTAATATCACTCAGGAAGTGTAATATACGAGTAATATCACTCAGGAAGTGTAATATACGAGTATCACTCAGGAAGTGTAATATACGAGTAATATCACTCAGGAAGTGTAATATACGAGTAATATCACTCAGGAAGTGTAATATACGAGTAATATCACTCAGGAAGTGTAATATACGAGTATATCACTCAGGAAGTGTAATATACGAGTAATATCACTCAGGAAGTGTAATATACGAGTATCACTCAGGAAGTGTAATATACGAGTAATATCACTCAGGAAGTGTAATATACGAGTAATATCACTCAGGAAGTGTAATATACGAGTATATCACTCAGGAAGTGTAATATACGAGTAATATCACTCAGGAAGTGTAATATACGAGTATATCACTCAGGAAGTGTAATATACGAGTAATATCACTCAGGAAGTGTAATATACGAGTATATCACTCAGGAAGTGTAATATACGAGTAATATCACTCAGGAAGTGTAATATACGAGTAATATCACTCAGGAAGTGTAATATACGAGTATATCACTCAGGAAGTGTAATATACGAGTATATCACTCAGGAAGTGTAATATACGAGTAATATCACTCAGGAAGTGTAATATACGAGTATATCACTCAGGAAGTGTAATATACGAGTAATATCACTCAGGAAGTGTAATATACGAGTAATATCACTCAGGAAGTGTAATATACGAGTAATATCACTCAGGAAGTGTAATATACGAGTATATCACTCAGGAAGTGTAATATACGAGTAATATCACTCAGGAAGTGTAATATACGAGTAATATCACTCAGGAAGTGTAATATACGAGTATATCACTCAGGAAGTGTAATATACGAGTAATATCACTCAGGAAGTGTAATATACGAGTATCACTCAGGAAGTGTAATATACGAGTAATATCACTCAGGAAGTGTAATATACGAGTAATATCACTCAGGAAGTGTAATATACGAGTAATATCACTCAGGAAGTGTAATATACGAGTATCACTCAGGAAGTGTAATATACGAGTAATATCACTCAGGAAGTGTAATATACGAGTAATATCACTCAGGAAGTGTAATATACGAGTAATATCACTCAGGAAGTGTAATATACGAGTAATATCACTCAGGAAGTGTAATATACGAGTAATATCACTCAGGAAGTGTAATATACGAGTAATATCACTCAGGAAGTGTAATATACGAGTAATATCACTCAGGAAGTGTAATATACGAGTAATATCACTCAGGAAGTGTAATATACGAGTAATATCACTCAGGAAGTGTAATATACGAGTAATATCACTCAGGAAGTGTAATATACGAGTAATATCACTCAGGAAGTGTAATATACGAGTAATATCACTCAGGAAGTGTAATATACGAGTAATATCACTCAGGAAGTGTAATATACGAGTAATATCACTCAGGAAGTGTAATATACGAGTATATCACTCAGGAAGTGTAATATACGAGTAATATCACTCAGGAAGTGTAATATACGAGTATATCACTCAGGAAGTGTAATATACGAGTAATATCACTCAGGAAGTGTAATATACGAGTAATATCACTCAGGAAGTGTAATATACGAGTATATCACTCAGGAAGTGTAATATACGAGTATATCACTCAGGAAGTGTAATATACGAGTAATATCACTCAGGAAGTGTAATATACGAGTATATCACTCAGGAAGTGTAATATACGAGTAATATCACTCAGGAAGTGTAATATACGAGTAATATCACTCAGGAAGTGTAATATACGAGTAATATCACTCAGGAAGTGTAATATACGAGTATATCACTCAGGAAGTGTAATATACGAGTAATATCACTCAGGAAGTGTAATATACGAGTATATCACTCAGGAAGTGTAATATACGAGTAATATCACTCAGGAAGTGTAATATACGAGTAATATCACTCAGGAAGTGTAATATACGAGTATATCACTCAGGAAGTGTAATATACGAGTATCACTCAGGAAGTGTAATATACGAGTAATATCACTCAGGAAGTGTAATATACGAGTATCACTCAGGAAGTGTAATATACGAGTATATCACTCAGGAAGTGTAATATACGAGTATATCACTCAGGAAGTGTAATATACGAGTATATCACTCAGGAAGTGTAATATACGAGTAATATCACTCAGGAAGTGTAATATACGAGTATCACTCAGGAAGTGTAATATACGAGTAATATCACTCAGGAAGTGTAATATACGAGTAATATCAGTCAGGAAGTGTAATATACGAGTAATATCAGTCAGGAAGTGTAATATACGAGTAATATCACTCAGGAAGTGTAATATACGAGTATCACTCAGGAAGTGTAATATACGAGTAATATCACTCAGGAAGTGTAATATACGAGTAATATCACTCAGGAAGTGTAATATACGAGTAATATCACTCAGGAAGTGTAATATACGAGTATATCACTCAGGAAGTGTAATATACGAGTATATCACTCAGGAAGTGTAATATACGAGTAATATCACTCAGGAAGTGTAATATACGAGTATCACTCAGGAAGTGTAATATACGAGTAATATCACTCAGGAAGTGTAATATACGAGTATCACTCAGGAAGTGTAATATACGAGTAATATCACTCAGGAAGTGTAATATACGAGTATCACTCAGGAAGTGTAATATACGAGTAATATCACTCAGGAAGTGTAATATACGAGTATATAACTCAGGAAGTGTAATATACGAGTAATATCACTCAGGAAGTGTAATATACGAGTATCACTCAGGAAGTGTAATATACGAGTAATATCACTCAGGAAGTGTAATATACGAGTATCACTCAGGAAGTGTAATATACGAGTATATCACTCAGGAAGTGTAATATACGAGTAATATCACTCAGGAAGTGTAATATACGAGTATCACTCAGGAAGTGTAATATACGAGTAATATCACTCAGGAAGTGTAATATATGAGTAATATCACTCAGGAAGTGTAATATACGAGTAATATCACTCAGGAAGTGTAATATACGAGTAATATCACTCAGGAAGTGTAATATACGAGTATATCACTCAGGAAGTGTAATATACGAGTAATATCACTCAGGAAGTGTAATATACGAGTATATCACTCAGGAAGTGTAATATACGAGTATATCACTCAGGAAGTGTAATATACGAGTAATATCACTCAGGAAGTGTAATATACGAGTATCACTCAGGAAGTGTAATATACGAGTAATATCACTCAGGAAGTGTAATATATGAGTAATATCACTCAGGTTATTACTCACTCTTGAAAATACTCTCAGAAGTGCGACGAAAACACATTAGAAACAAGCCAAAATCAGGTTTGTAGTACTTAGCTTTCAAATGAGGCGTTGTTCTGGCCTATAGCCTGTAAACTCCAGTCCAGACGCTTTTAGATTTGGTTAAAGCTGAACTGGAGAAGATGAAGATTTCAGAGACACTTGTAACTTTATCCAACACTTTATTTTCATCCAAAGCTTCACAAACACTTGTTTCGGCTCCAGATTCACATGATTTAACTTTAAATAACAACAAACATCTACAAAAACACCAGTAAAAAACTAATTTACACAAACAAAAGCAAAACGAGCGGCAGTTATGAAGCATTCGTTTGTTCGTTCTGGATCTTGTTTTATTAGTGAAAAGATCTGAAACATTTACATTTACATTTCTGGTTCAAAGCTGGAGGAAACTTTCACGATGTTTAAAAACGGATCAAAATATTACCAAACTGAAACAAAATGCTCATTTTTTTTTTCTTTTTTGTTTGTTCCAACATTTTTAAAAATTTCCCAAAACTTCCAAACTTTCAAAATGTTGGAGTCACTTCCTGGATAAAAGGTCAGAGCATGAACATCGTGAAGAGAGTTTATTTTACTCGTGTGTAAATGTGTTGTGTATTTGGCTGCAGTTATTTCCCCAAACATGCGTTAAAGAGGGGGTGTTCTGCTTTAAAGAGGGGGTGTTCTGCTTTAAAGAGGGGGTGTTCTGCTTTAAAGAGGGGGTGTTCTGCTTTAAAGAGGGGGTGTTCTGCTTTTGTCAGTCCCATAGCACCAGTCTATATCTCACTACAATGATGACAAACCTTCTGCTGGTCTGTAAATGCAGTAAATTAGAATAACTGCCTTGTATAAAATGTCTCTCTCAAAATGGCTGTAGTGAATGTCTTGAAATAGGCCTCTGTCTCTTTAAGAACCTCTGAGCCTTTAGACACGCCCCCTCCACACGCTGTCTGTGGCATCAGTGGGGAGGGGGTTCTGCTGAGGAGCAGTGGTTGGTTACTCGGCTGGTGACCAAAGCTCGGAGGCGTCTCCAGGAGGTGGGGGCGTTCCTAGGAGGACTCAGGCAAACCTATCCCTAAAATGGCCGCCATCAGAGTTTTTACAGATTACTCAGAAATACGTGAATGTGCCAAGGCAACACTTCAGCCATGTTTTTAATGAGGGAGAGACAGAATAACAGGATGGAAAGCTTGAAAAAGTCCATTTTGCAGAATACCCCCCCCCTCTTTAAAGCGCTAATCACCCCTGGAACATCTGCTTCACAACTGCCTTTAATCCAGCCTGAGAGGAGAATGTTTCACACAGAAGCTGCTGAGCCTCCGGAGCCAAGTTTCCCTGAATCATCAGAAGCTGCTGCTGACGCCGCGGTTCAGACGCCGCGGTTCAGACGCCGCGGTTCAGACGCCGCGGTTCAGACGCCGCGGTTCAGACGCCGCGGTTCAGACGCCGCGGTTCTGACGCCGCCGCCGCGAGACGTTCGAATGTGGCGCGACGTGTCCGGACGCTTCTTACTAAAGTCACATTTACATCAAACCTTTCAAGTAAATTCACAGATTTTAATCTAACTTTAAGAACGACAAGAAAATCTTTTTTATTCAAGTGCAAAAAATGGACAGAATCTTCTGAAATAAGTGACTTAAACTGACTTACATTAAAGCAGAAGATTTGGTAACGTTTTATATTAAAGCAGAACTCAGTAACTTGTTTAACTTAAAGGGATGTTTCAGGATGTTTGACATAGGGCGTCATGTCCTCGTTATCCAGAGTGTTGCTGATTTCTGGAGATATTTTTTTTTGTAATTCCTGCAGTTCTTATGTTTGAAGAGTTTCGTGGCGCTAGGCTAGTGCTAGGCTAGTGCATGTCTATGGTATCAGCTAGCCTGCATTAAAAACAGTGTGACCGGCTCCACAGAACACCTGAGTCACTGATAACACCAGACTAACCATATACATGTCTGTGTCCATAGAGTCATGTCTGGAATATAACTGACCTGAGGGACTATTTTCTCGCAGATCACTCCGCCGCTGCTTATACCAGTGGTTCCCGACGTTTTCTGTCTTTCGTGCCCCTTTGGCCCTTCAGTGGTCGACCGTGTACCCCCCACCTCAGGGTGTTACAGTTTATTTAGAAAGTACTTACTTAAAAGTGGTATTTGTAAGAAAAAGGACAATGTTGCAGTGAAAATAAACCTACAATTCTCCCAAAGCAGCACATTTTACTGAAAAATACAGCTTTTCCTATAAAAAATTATGTTACATTTTCCCCTTTTTTCAAACTGAAATAGTTCCAAGCACCCCCTGCTAGGTCTTTGATTACCCCCAGGGGTCCCCGTACCCCTGGTTGGGAAACACTGGCTTATACAACCACGAAGCTGCTCAAATATAAGGTATTT
Organism: Gobius niger; assembly: GCF_951799975.1. Lineage (NCBI taxonomy): Eukaryota > Metazoa > Chordata > Actinopteri > Gobiiformes > Gobiidae > Gobius > Gobius niger. The sequence continues at coordinate 118,016 of NW_027639273.1, read as the reverse complement.
TAAATGATTCTATGGACACAGACATTTATATGGCTTTTACATGGCCTTGCACTAGCCTAGCACTAGCCTAGCGTCACGTAACTCTTCAAACATTAGAACTGCATGAATTACATGAAAAGAAATCTCCAGAAATCAGCAACACTCTGGACAGAAAACCACGATTGCCACCGAGTCGGAGTCACCAATACACACTAATGTAATCACGAAGAAGAAGCTAACAGGCTAACTGTGGGCTAGCGCCACTTACACAGTATTTACAGCTGTTGTGTAACTGGATGAACAACATCCCTCTGTCCCTTTGTCTTTCCTGTCAGTGCAGGATTTATAAAAACACAACACGTGCGACGCCTGCAGTGGCGCTCACGGCCTCTAGGGGCAGGAGTTACTTAGTGCTGCTTTAAGGTGTGTGTATTTGACCTCTGAACCCTCATTTCTCTAGTTCAGCATCACCCCGGTCTTAAAGCTTCTTGACCGGAGAGCTCACTACAGGCCAGAGGAACGCCTCATTTGAAAGCTAAGGCCTGCAAAACTGATCTAAGCTTCTGACGAAAACGTGACAGAAGAAAGATGAGGAAAGAGCCTTAGCTTTCAAATGAGGCGCTACACTGGCCTGTAGTCTGTAAACTCTCAGGTCAATAAGGTTTGGGTAAAGCTGAACTGGGATGAAGAGGTTCAAAAGCATTAGTGATTAAAGGCCCATTAATAATATGCTTATTCATAGCCCCGCCCTAAAAAGAGGAATGAATATTAATGAGCTCACCTTAATATAAAGCGAACTCTGCAGAGCTGAGGCCAGCGCAGATGCTGAGACACGAGGCCAGATGTTCTGCTCATTATTTAAAACGGTCAGAAAACTTTATCTACTTTTACAAAACCTAATGTTTGATCTACACGTTTTTCTTCTGTTTTCTGGTTCTACACGACACGTATTTTCAGATTTGTATCAGAAAAAACATCGATATCGAAAATCAAGTATCGTTAAAGAACCGATATTGAAAAAACAGCCCGGCTCTGCCCCGGCGTGAGCGGGCGCTGGCCTGAACTTTAACATAACCTCATTGTCCCTGATGGTCCTGCACTTCCTGAAGCCTCTTCCTGAAGCCTCTTCCTGAAGCTCCTCCTCCTTCAGTACGGGGCAAACTTCTGCCGCTCCGCCTTCTTGCCCGTGGTGGGCGTCGGCATCTTGGCGGCGTACGGAGCCAAACCCTGGGCCAGCGCGGCCGACGGGTGCATCAGCACCGGCACCGTCTTCATGCCCAAGAGCGACGACATGGGCAGCGCCGCGTAGTGAGGAGCGCCCAGAGCCCCGCCCAGAGCCCCAGGGAGAGCCCCGCCCAGAGCCCCGCCCAGAGACCCAGGGAGAGCCCCGCCCAGAGCCCCGCCCAGAGCCCCGCCCAGAGACCCAGGGAGAGCGGAGGCTCCAGGGGACGACGAGGACGACGAGGGCGCGGAGAACGCCATGTTCAGGTCGACCGCTGCCCCAGACGCCGCGGCCTGCATCGTGTACTTCGCCATCTCCAGACTGTGGGCAGAGAGAGAGAGGGCAGAGAGAGGGCAGAGAGAGGAGAGAGAGGAGAGAGAGAGGAGAGGAGAGGGAGGAGAAAGAGGAGAGAGAGGGCAGAGAGAGAGAGGAGAGAGAGAGAGCAGAGAGAGAGAGCAGAGAGAGCAGAGAGAGAGGGCAGAGAGAGAGGAGAGGGAGGAGAGAGGGCAGAGAGAGAGGGCAGAGAGAGAGGAGAGAGAGAGGAGAGGGCAGAGAGAGGAGAGAGAGGAGAGAGAGAGGGCAGAGAGAGAGTGAGTTTGTGAGTTTTGGGTGTGACAAACAGCCTCCACTCCTATCGTTTGATTTTAAATGTTTCTTTTCTTTCTGTTTGACTCCACGTTTGAGCCGAACAAGAGGCGAAAAACTCTCGTTCGGCTCAAACGTGGAGAATAAACAGGACCCGTGGGTGAAGCTCTGACAGGCTGAAGGACAGAGCGCTCACTCCCACAGCGTGAGCGTGACCACACACACGCCGGCGTGAGCGTGACCACACACACGCCGCACACACGCCGGCGTGAGCGTGACCACACACACGCCGCACACACGCCGGCGTGAGCGTGACCACACACACGGCGCACACACGCCGGCGTGAGCGTGACCACACACACGCCGGCGTGAGCGTGACCGCACACACGCCGGCGTGAGCGTGACCGCACACACGCCGGCGTGAGCGTGACCGCACACACGCCGGCGTGAGCGTGACCGCACACACGCCGGCGTGAGCGTGACCGCACACACGCCGGCGTGAGCGTGACCACGCGGCGGCTAATCCCTGCAGGTGAAAATATTCTGTTTACATTTCAGGCTCCAGACGTTATTGAGTCGCCGTGTGATAAATCCATCTGCATCGTTATGCTGCGGTCTCCCACGGCAACGGAATACAGATGTACAGATGTATGAATACAGATGTACAGATATATGAATGCAGATATATGAATATATACAGATATATGAATACAGGTACAGAGCCTCTCGTGAGTATTCATACACCTTGAACTTTTGCACATTTTGTCATGTTTACAACCCTAAACGTAAAGATTTTATTTTGATTTTTTTACTGAACGTTCACACACAAGTAACAGACGACTGTGAAGTGAAAGCAAAATGATACATGATTCTGTTAATTTTCAAAAAATAGAAAAGTGAAAAGTGGGGCGTGCATAAGTATCATACAGCATTTTCTGAGTGCATTAAATTGCCTTTAAAACATTCCTCATGACTCCAGAATGTTCACACCTTGGCCTAACGGTTAAACAGAGGCACCTGTGTGTGATCTACTCTCAGTATAATTACAGCTGTTCTTTTAGGCCCTCAGAGCTGTGGTCACTAAACAACATCATGAAGGTCCAGGAGCACCAGAGAGGTCAGGGATGAAGCTGTGGAGAAGTTTAAAGCAGCCTTAAGTTACACAAAGATTTCCCAAGATTTAAACATCTCCCGGAGCAACTGTTCAATCCATCATTCAGAAATGGAAAGAGTAAAGCACCACTGCCAACTTACCAAGACACGGCTGTTCACCTAAACTAACAAACTGAACAAGGAGACACTGGTCAGAAATACAACCAAGTGCCCCAAGATAACTCTGGAGGAGCTGTGAAGTCCTGCCGCTGAGCTGGGGGAATCTGGACATGGGACAACTATAAGTCGTATCTACACAAATCTGGCCTTCATGGACGAGTGGAAGAAGAAAGCCGTTATTGAAAGGAGGCCAGAAGAAATCCCGTTTGAAGTTTGTAGAAGTCATATGGAGGACACAGCTCCATGTGGAAGAAGGAGCTTTGGTCAGATGAGACAAACGTTATGTATGGAGCAAACCTGACACTGCTCATGGTCCTGAGTGCACCATCCCCAGTGTCAGATATACGGGGGGGAGCATCATGCTGTGGGGCTGCTTTTCCTCAGCGGGGACTGGGGAGATTGTAAGAATAGTTGGGAAGATGGATGGAGCCAAATACAGAGACATTTTGGAGGAAAACCTGCTGAAGTCACAAGAGAACTGAGGCTGGGGCGGAGCTTCACCTTCAGCAGGACAATGACCCGAAACACAAAGATAAATCTACAATGGAATGGTTCAATAAAAACATATTAATGTGTTAGAATGGCCCAGTCAAAGTCCTTTTAATCAGAGAATGATTAAAAGTGTGTTTTTCTGAGCGCTCCTGCAGCGTCTCTTCGCCTGCTGCAGATGTGCATCTTGTTGCTGATGAAGCATTATGTAATAACCGTGATGTTTCACAACAGTTGTAGAAGTTTATCTGCAGCTCGTGTTCGCACAGAGGAGGATTCAGGACAAACCAGACCCTGAGTTTCTACTTTGAATACTTTCATAACCAAATCCCGGATCTAGTTTATTGTAATTTATTGAAACATTCAAACATCCAGAGTCTGTTTCCTCGTCTTCTATTTGAAAAGTGTAAATCTGCCTTTATCCCGTCGGTCCTGAGGTTTTTAAGCTCTCGGACGATCGCTCGTCCAAAACTCACAGCGAAGGAAGCGGCGGATACGATATTATTCATGTGGCTGAAGAACACAGACAAATCCAGAGTCTGAACCAGAGCCTGAGCCTGAGTCTGAGAGAGTCTGAGCGTGTGGTCATGTGGTCATGTGGTCATGTGGTCATACAGCGTGTGGTCATGTGGTCATGTGGTCATGTGGTCGTGTGGTCGTGTGGTCGTGTGGTCGTGTGGTCGTGTGGTCGTGTGGTCGTGTGGTCGTGTGGTCGTGTGGTCGTGTGGTCGTGTGGTCGTGTGGTCGTGTGGTCATGTGGTCATGTGGTCATGTGGTCATGTGGTCATACAGCGTGTGAGGGAGCGGTACCTGGCGGAGATGAGGTAGTGGGCGACGCTGATGCTGGCGGGGGACCCGCTGATGGTCACCTGCCTGACGCTGGAACCGTCTGCGGCGCTGGCGATCTTTATGTGGGCGCCCGACACCTGGCGGATCTCGTTGATCTTACTGCCCTGGCGCCCGATGATGCAGCCGATGAACTGGACACACGGGACATGTGAGCACATACATGTGGAGCACACGGGTGTCCTCATACATGTGGAGCACACGGGTCTCCTCATACATGTGGAGCACACGGGTCTCCTCATACATGTGGAGCACACGGGTCTCCTCATACATGTGGAGCACACGGGTCTCCTCATACATGTGGAGCACACGGGTCTCCTCATACATGTGGAGCACACGGGTCTCCTCATACATGTGGAGCACACGGGTCTCCTCATACATGTGGAGCACACGGGTCTCCTCATACATGTGGAGCACACGGGTCTCCTCATACATGTGGAGCACACGGGTCTCCTCATACATGTGGAGCACACGGCTCTCCTCATACATGTGGAGCACACGGGTCTCCTCATACATGTGGAGCACACGGGTCTCCTCATACATGTGGAGCAGACGGGTCTCCTCATACATGTGGAGCACACGGGTCTCCTCATGTGGAGCACACGGGTCTCCTCATGTGGAGCACACGGGTCTCCTCATACATGTGGAGCACACGGGTCTCCTCATACATGTGGAGCAGACAGGTCTCCTCATACATGTGGAGCAGACAGGTCTCCTCATACATGTGGAGCAGACAGGTCTCCTCATACATGTGGAGCAGACAGGTCTCCTCATACATGTGGAGCACACAGGTCTCCTCATACATGTGGAGCAGACAGGTCTCCTCATACATGTGGAGCACACGGGTCTCCTCATACATGTGGAGCAGACAGGTCTCCTCATACATGTGGAGCACACGGGTCTCCTCATACATGTGGAGCACACGTGTCTCCTCATACATGTGGAGCACACGGGTCTCCTCATACATGTGGAGCACACGGGTCTCCTCATACATGTGGAGCACACGGGTCTCCTCATACATGTGGAGCACACGGGTCTCCTCATACATGTGGAGCACACGGGTCTCCTCATACATGTGGAGCAGACAGGGGGCGCCACTTACGTCGTTGGGAATCGCCAGCTCTTGTGAACTTGTGGCGGCGGAGGCTTCCATTCCTGCAGAGACACGAGACGTAACAGCAGCACCGAGCTAACAGCTACGCTAACAGTGCTAAAAGCTATGCTAACAGTGCTAACAGCTATGCAAACAATGCTAAACAGCTATGCTAACAGTACTAATAGCTATGCTAGCAGTGCTAACAGCTATGCTAACAGTGCTAACAGCTATGCAAACAATGCTAACAGCTATGCTAACAGTACTAACAGCTATGCTAACAGTGCTAACAGCTATGCTAACAGTGCTAACAGCTATGCTAACAATGCTAACAGCTATGCTAGCAATGCTAACAGCTATGCTAACAATGCTAACAGCTATGCTAACAATGCTAACAGCTATACTAACAACTACACTAAATGTGCTAACTGCTACTTCAGATGCTCTTGACTTTAACAGCTGCATTAACAGCTATGCTAACTGTGCAAACAGCTACGCACCTTTAAAATAAACAGTATTAATAAATATTAACATTAACATAATAAGGAACATGAATATTAAAGATAATTAAAACATAAACAGAGTCAGTGTGAGCTGGAGTTTTCGTGTTAGTGGGTCGTGTGTTAAAGGGGTCAGAGGTCAGGGGGCGGGGCCGACATGTTAAGAAAAAAACAGGAAGTGAAGGGGCGGGGCCAGACCAGGAAGTGATTCTGGAGAAACAGGAAAAACAAATGGAGCTGAAGCTTGTGAGACGTTTCAGAGAAAAGGGAAGGTTTGATCCGGTGACGGCGAGTTCGTGTTTTTACGAAGTTCAGAGACGGAACGATCGGAAAACGAAGCGGCGGGATTTTAAACGGACGACAATTCAAAATAAACTACGTTACGAAAAAACTATGGACGGAAACAAAAAAAAAATCCTCTGGTTAAGTCCATTTAAAGACATATTTTCCTCATGTTCATTAATTAACTCGTTTTTTTTACTGACTTTTTTCCAGAAAAGGATCGTTGTCGTTCAGTCGGTTCATTTGGAGAAAAGTCTGGAAAAATGACATCTGTATGAATGTAGCTTTATTTGTGTTTTTATTAAGCCTTTTTTATTAACTGAATTTATTTTTTTGCATCTGAATTATGCAAACCAAATTACCTAAACATCCATTTTACAAAAAAATAATCCTTCAAAATTAAAACGGGTGTTTTTTTAAAAGAAAATCAGTGTAAAAATAGTTTCAAGCAGTGAAAAAAAAAAAAGAAATTATAAATTATTTTTGACATTTTTATTTTGTTTACACTGAATTATTCAAAGCAACGTTTTTTTAATAAATTATTTTTGACTTTTTTTTTTTTTACACTGAATTATTCAAAGCAATGTTTTTTTATTAAATCATTTTTGACATTTTTTTTTTTACAATGAATTATTCAAAGCAACGTTTTTTTATTAAATTATTTTTGACATTTTTAATTTTTTTACACTGAATTATTCAAAGCAACGTTTTTTTATTAAATTATTTTTGACATTTTTTTTTTTTTAAACTGAATTATTCAAAGCAACGTTTTTTTATTAAATTATTTTTGACATTTGTATTTTTTACACTGAATTATTAAAAGCAATTTTTTTAATAAATTATTTTTGACATTTTTATTTTTGACATTTTTGGATTTTTGGATTTTTGGATTTTTGACATTTTTATTTTTGACATTTTTATTTTTGACATTTTTATTTTTTACACTGAATTATTCAAAGCAACTTTTTTTATTAAATTATTTTTGACATTTTTATTTTTTTTACACTGACTTATTCACAGCAATGTTTTTTTATTAAATCATTTTTGACATTTTTTTTTTTACACTGAATTATTCAAAGCAACGTTTTTTTATTAAATTATTTTTGACATTTTTATTTTTGACATTTTTGGATTTTTGGATTTTTGGATTTTTGACATTTTTATTTTTGACATTTTTATTTTTGACATTTTTATTTTTTACACTGAATTATTCAAAGCAACTTTTTTTATTAAATTATTTTTGACATTTTTATTTTTTTTACACTGACTTATTCACAGCAATGTTTTTTTATTAAATCATTTTTGACATTTTTTTTTTTACACTGAATTATTCAAAGCAACGTTTTTTTATTAAATTATTTTTGACATTTTTTTTTTACACTGAATTATTCAAAGCAACGTTTTTTTATCAAATTATTTTTGACATTTTTTTTTTACACTGAATTATTCAAAGCAACGTTTTTTTATTAAATTATTTTTGACATTTTTTTTTACAGAATTATTCAAAGCAACATTTTTTTTATTAAATTATTTTTGACATTTTTTTTTTACAGAATTATTCAAAGCAACGTTTTTTTTATTAAATTATTTTTGACATTTTTTTTTTTACACTGAATTATTCAAAGCAACATTTTTTTTATTAAATTATTTTGGACATTTTTGTTTTTTTTACACTGAATTATTCAAAGCAATGTTTTTTTTTAATAAATTATTTTTGACATTTTTATTTTTTACACTGAATTATTAAAAGCAACGTTTTTTTTATTAAATTATTTTTGACATTTTTTTTTTTTACACTGAATTATTCAAAGCAACGTTTTTTTATTAAATTATTTTTGACATTTTTATATTTTTTACACTGAATTATTCAAAGCAATGTTTTTTTATTAAATTATTTTGGACATTTTTATTTTTTTTACACTGAATTATTCAAAGCAATGTTTTTTTTTAATAAATTATTTTTTACATTTTATTTTTTTTTACACTGAATTATTCAAAGCAATGTTTTTTTATTAAATTATTTTTTACATTTTTATTTTACACTGAATTATTCAAAGCAACGTTTTTTTATTAAATTATTTTGGACATTTTTTTTTTACACTGAATTATTCAAAGCAACGTTTTTTTAATCAATTATTTTTGACATTTTTTTTTTACACTGAATTATTCAAAGCAACGTTTTTTTATTAAATTATTTTTGACATTTTTATATTTTTTACACTGAATTATTCAAAGCAATGTTTTTTTATTAAATTATTGTTGACATTTTTATTTTTTTTACACTGAATTATTCAAAGCAACGTTTTTTTATTAAATTATTTTTGACGTTTTTTTTTTTAAAACTGAATTATTCAAAGCATGTTTTTTTTAATCAATTATTTTTGACATTTTTTTTTTACACTGAATTATTCAAAGCAACGTTTTTTTATTAAAATATTTTTGACATTTTTATTTTTTTTACACTGAATTATTCAAAGCAACGTTTTTTTATTAAATTATTTTTGACATTTTTTTTTTTTTAAACTGAATTATTCAAAGCAACGTTTTTTTATTAAATTATTTTTGACATTTTTATATTTTTTACACTGAATTATTCAAAGCAACGTTTTTTTATTAAATTATTTTTGACATTTTTATACTTTTTACACTGAATTATTCAAAGCAACATTTTTTATTAAATTATTTTTGACATTTTTTTTTTTACACTGAATTATTCAAAGCAACGTTTTTTTATTAAATTATTTTTGACATTTTCAATTTTTTTACACTGAATTATTCAAAGCAACGTTTTTTATTAAATTATTTTTGACATTTTAAATTTTTTTACACTGAATTATTCAAAGCAACGTTTTTTTATTAAATTATTTTTGACATTTTTATTTTTTTTACACTGAATTATTCAAAGCAACGTTTTTTTATTAAATTATTTTTGACATTTTTTATTTTTTACACTGAATTATTCAAAGCAACGTTTTTTTATTAAATCATTTTTGACATTTTTTTTTACACTGAATTATTCAAAGCAACGTTTTTTTTATTAAATTATTTTTGACATTTTTTTTTACACTGAATTATTCAAAGCAACGTTTTTTTTATTAAATTATTTTTGACATTTTTTTTTTACACTGAATTATTCAAAGCAACGTTTTTTTCAATAAAATATTTTTGACTTTTTATTTTTTTTTACACTGAATTATTCAAAGCAACGTTTTTTTATTAAATTATTTTTGACATTTTAATTTTTTTTTACACTGAATTATTCAAAGCAACGTTTTTTTATTAAATTATTTTTGACATTTTTATTTTTTACACTGAATTATTCAAAGCAACATTTTTTATTAAATTATTTTTGACATTTTTTTTTTACACTGAATTATTCAAAGCAACGTTTTTTTTATTAAATTATTTTTGACATTTTTATTTTTTTTACACTGAATTATTCAAAGCAACATTTTTTATGAAATTATTTTTGACATTTTTTTTTTTACACTGAATTATTCAAAGCAATGTTTTTTTATTAAATCATTTTTGACATTTTTTTGTTTTTTACACTGAATTATTAAAAGCAATGTTTTTTTAATACATTATTTCTTAAATTTCTTAAATAAATTATTTCTTCATTAAGCGTTTTTTATTAACTTAATTTATTTTTTTTAAATCTGAATCATGCAAACCAAATTACTTAAACATCCAATTTACAAAAAAATAATCCTTCAAAATTAAAACGGGTGTTTTTTTTAAAAGAAAATCAGTGTAAAAATACTTTCAAGCAGTGAAAAAAAAAAAAAAATTATAAATTATTTTTGACATTTTTATTTTTTTTACACTGACTTATTCAAAGCAACGTTTTTTTTATTAAATTATTTTTGACTTTTTTTTTTTTTTTTGTCCACTGATTGTGACGGTGGCGCCCCTGGTGTTTGGTGAGGGTAATGCAGTGATGATGATGATGATGATGATGATGATGATGATGATGGTGGTGGTGAAGGTGAGGAGTGAAGGGCGTCCCGGGAGCGTGGGTACGTACCGGGGAAGGTGGGGTGGCTCTGCCCAAGGGAGGGGAGGGGGATATGCTGCAGGGCCAACTGCTGAAGCTTGGTCAACTGGGGAGGAAGGTTAGAGCTAAGTATCACATTTATCCAGGCAGAGGACTGACACAAAGAGAGGGTTATCCAGGCAGAGGACTGACACAAAGAGAGGATTATCCAGGCAGAGGACTGACACAAAGAGAGGATTATCCAGGCAGAGGACTGACACAAAGAGAGGATTATCCAGGCAGAGGACTGACACAAAGAGAGGATTATCCAGGCAGAGGACTGACACAAAGAGAGAGGTTTATCCAGGCAGAGGACTGACACAAAGAGAGGTTTATCCAGGCAGAGGACTGACACAAAGAGAGGATTATCCAGGCAGAGGACTGACACAGAGAGAGGTTTATCCAGGCAGAGGACTGACACAAAGAGAGAGGTTTATCCAGGCAGAGGACTGACACAAAGAGAGGATTATCCAGGCAGAGGACTGACACAGAGAGAGGTTTATCCAGGCAGAGGACTGACACAAAGAGAGAGGATTATCCAGGCAGAGGACTGACACAAAGAGAGAGGATTATCCAGGCAGAGGACTGACACAAAGAGAGAGGGTTATCCAGGCAGAGGACTGACACAAAGAGAGAGGATTATCCAGGCAGAGGACTGACACAAAGAGAGGATTATCCAGGCAGAGGACTGACACAAAGAGAGGATTATCCAGGCAGAGGACTGACACAAAGAGAGGATTATCCAGGCAGAGGACTGACACAAAGAGAGAGGGTTATCCAGGCAGAGGACTGACACAAAGAGAGAGGATTATCCAGGCAGAGGACTGACACAAAGAGAGGGTTATCCAGGCAGAGGACTGACACAAAGAGAGGATTATCCAGGCAGAGGACTGACACAAAGAGAGGTTTATCCAGGCAGAGGACTGACACAAAGAGAGGATTATCCAGGCAGAGGACTGACACAAAGAGAGGATTATCCAGGCAGAGGACTGACACAAAGAGAGGATTATCCAGGCAGAGGACTGACACAAAGAGAGAGGTTTATCCAGGCAGAGGACTGACACAAAGAGAGGTTTATCCAGGCAGAGGACTGACACAAAGAGAGGATTATCCAGGCAGAGGACTGACACAGAGAGAGGTTTATCCAGGCAGAGGACTGACACAAAGAGAGAGGTTTATCCAGGCAGAGGACTGACACAAAGAGAGGATTATCCAGGCAGAGGACTGACACAGAGAGAGGTTTATCCAGGCAGAGGACTGACACAAAGAGAGAGGATTATCCAGGCAGAGGACTGACACAAAGAGAGAGGATTATCCAGGCAGAGGACTGACACAAAGAGAGAGGGTTATCCAGGCAGAGGACTGACACAAAGAGAGAGGATTATCCAGGCAGAGGACTGACACAAAGAGAGGATTATCCAGGCAGAGGACTGACACAAAGAGAGGATTATCCAGGCAGAGGACTGACACAAAGAGAGGATTATCCAGGCAGAGGACTGACACAAAGAGAGAGGGTTATCCAGGCAGAGGACTGACACAAAGAGAGAGGATTATCCAGGCAGAGGACTGACACAAAGAGAGGGTTATCCAGGCAGAGGACTGACACAAAGAGAGGATTATCCAGGCAGAGGACTGACACAAAGAGAGGTTTATCCAGGCAGAGGACTGACACAAAGAGAGGATTATCCAGGCAGAGGACTGACACAGAGAGAGGTTTATCCAGGCAGAGGACTGACACAAAGAGAGGTTTATCCAGGCAGAGGACTGACACAGAGAGAGGTTTATCCAGGCAGAGGACTGACACAAAGAGAGAGGATTATCCAGGCAGAGGACTGACACAGAGAGAGGATTATCCAGGCAGAGGACTGACACAGAGAGAGGATTATCCAGGCAGAGGACTGACACAGAGAGAGAGGATTATCCAGGCAGAGGACTGACACAAAGAGAGGATTATCCAGGCAGAGGACTGACACAAAGAGAGGATTATCCAGGCAGAGGACTGGCACAAAGAGAGAGGTTTATCCAGGCAGAGGACTGACACAGAGAGAGGATTATCCAGGCAGAGGACTGACACAAAGAGAGAGGTTTATCCAGGCAGAGGACTGACACAAAGAGAGGATTATCCAGGCAGAGGACTGACACAAAGAGAGGGTTATCCAGGCAGAGGACTGACACAAAGAGAGGATTATCCAGGCAGAGGACTGACACAAAGAGAGGATTATCCAGGCAGAGGACTGACACAGAGAGAGGATTATCCAGTTCAACAAAAATTCAACAAAAATTCAACAAAAATTCAACAAAAATTCAACAAAAATTCAACAAAAATTCAACAAAAATTCAACAAAAAATTAACAAAAATTCAACAAAAATGTGACAAAAATTCAACAAAAATTCAACAAAAATTCAACAAAAATGTGACAAAAATTCAACAAAAATTCAACAAAAATTCAACAAAAAATTAACAAAAATTCAACAAAAATGTGACAAAAATGTGACAAAAATTCAACAAAAATTCAACAAAAATTCAACAAAAATGTGACAAAAATTCAACAAAAATTCAACAAAAATTCAACAAAAATGAAAGAAAAAAAAGAAGGTCAGAGGGATAAAGATAATGTTCTGTCTCAGGATTATCCAGGCAGAGGACTGACACAAAGAGAGGTTTATCCAGGCAGAGGACTGACACAAAGAGAGGTTTATCCAGGCAGAGGACTGACAAAGAGAGAGGATTATCCAGGCAGAGGACTGACACAAAGAGAGGATTATCCAGGCAGAGGACTGACACAAAGAGAGAGGTTTATCCAGGCAGAGGACTGACACAAAGAGAGGATTATCCAGGCAGAGGACTGACACAAAGAGAGGTTTATCCAGGCAGAGGACTGACACAGAGAGAGGTTTATCCAGGCAGAGGACTGACACAAAGAGAGGATTATCCAGGCAGAGGACTGACACAGAGAGAGGTTTATCCAGGCAGAGGACTGACACAAAGAGAGAGGTTTATCCAGGCAGAGGACTGACACAAAGAGAGGATTATCCAGGCAGAGGACTGACACAAAGAGAGGTTTATCCAGGCAGAGGACTGACACAAAGAGAGGTTTATCCAGGCAGAGGACTGACACAAAGAGAGGATTATCCAGGCAGAGGACTGACACAAAGAGAGGATTATCCAGGCAGAGGACTGACACAAAGAGAGGTTTATCCAGGCAGAGGACTGACACAAAGAGAGGGGTTTATCCAGGCAGAGGACTGACACAAAGAGAGGTTTATCCAGGCAGAGGACTGGCACAAAGAGAGAGGTTTATCCAGGCAGAGGACTGGCACAAAGAGAGGTTTATCCAGGCAGAGGACTGACACAAAGAGAGAGGGTTATCCAGGCAGAGGACTGACACAGAGAGAGGTTTATCCAGGCAGAGGACTGACACAGAGAGAGAGGATTATCCAGGCAGAGGACTGACACAAAGAGAGGATTATCCAGGCAGAGGACTGACACAAAGAGGATTATCCAGGCAGAGGACTGACACAAAGAGAGGATTATCCAGGCAGAGGACTGACACAAAGAGAGGATTATCCAGGCAGAGGACTGACACAAAGAGAGAGGTTTATCCAGGCAGAGGACTGACACAAAGAGAGGATTATCCAGGCAGAGGACTGACACAGAGAGAGAGGATTATCCAGGCAGAGGACTGACACAAAGAGAGAGGATTATCCAGGCAGAGGACTGACACAAAGAGGATTATCCAGGCAGAGGACTGACACAAAGAGAGGTTTATCCAGGCAGAGGACTGACACAAAGAGAGGATTATCCAGGCAGAGGACTGACACAGAGAGAGGGTTATCCAGGCAGAGGACTGACACAAAGAGAGAGGGTTATCCAGGCAGAGGACTGACACAAAGAGAGGATTATCCAGGCAGAGGACTGACACAAAGAGAGAGGTTTATCCAGGCAGAGGACTGACACAAAGAGAGAGGGTTATCCAGGCAGAGGACTGACACAAAGAGAGAGGTTTATCCAGGCAGAGGACTGACACAAAGAGAGAGGTTTATCCAGGCAGAGGACTGACACAAAGAGAGAGGGTTATCCAGGCAGAGGACTGACACAAAGAGAGGATTATCCAGGCAGAGGACTGACACAAAGAGAGGATTATCCAGGCAGAGGACTGACACAGAGAGAGGATTATCCAGGCAGAGGAATGACACAAAGAGAGGATTATCCAGGCAGAGGACTGACACAAAGAGAGGTTTATCCAGGCAGAGGACTGACACAGAGAGAGAGGATTATCCAGGCAGAGGACTGACACAAAGAGAGAGGATTATCCAGGCAGAGGACTGACACAGAGAGAGAGGTTTATCCAGGCAGAGGACTGACACAAAGAGAGAGGTTTATCCAGGCAGAGGACTGACACAAAGAGAGAGGTTTATCCAGGCAGAGGACTGACACAAAGTCCTCTTTCTCAGCACAGATGAACTAAGGTCATGTGACCCTCATAAAGGCGCCTGACAGGTCACATGACTCTCCTCATGAAGAAGAATCCGTGGCTGCGTCCGAAACCATCAAATTGTCTCCTCTAAGCACTAACACTATAACTAACTCCTTAACCTTTCATGACTGTTAGATCTGTGCAGTTCGGGAACTAGAGCTTCAGCAGCATTTGAACAATCCGTCCGTCCTTAAACAGGGGAAAGGGAAGTGACATCACCAACAGCTGTTTTTCTTCTTCTTTAAAGTTATTGGTGGAGTGCAGGCCAAACAAAAGTGCATGTCGCCCCCTAGTGTCCAACAACAACATAGTGTCCAAACAAAGACATTTAAGGAGAAAAATGAATCCAAATGATCGCAGTGGCTTATGGGACGGCACATAGCTCCTAATCACCGGTTAGTTAGCATCAGAGGTCTGTATGCTAAAGTGGCTATGATAGTTAGCACCAGAGGTCCCTATGCTAAAGTGGCTATGATAGTTAGCACCAGAGGTCCCTATGCTAAAGTGGCTATGATAGTTAGCACCAGAGGTCCCTATGCTAAAGTGGCTATGATAGTTAGCACCAGAGGTCCCTATGCTAAAGTGGCTATGATAGTTAGCATCAGAGGTCCCTATGCTAAAGTGGCTATGATAGTTAGCATCAGAGGTCCCTATGCTAAAGTGGCTATGATAGTTAGCACCAGAGGTCCCTATGCTAAAGTGGCTATGATAGTTAGCATCAGAGGTCCCTATGCTAAAGTGGCTATGATAGTTAGCACTAGAGGTCCCTATGCTAAAGTGGCTATGATAGTTAGCACCAGAGGTCCCTATGCTAAAGTGGCTATGATAGTTAGCACTAGAGGTCCCTATGCTAAAGTGGCTATGATAGTTAGCACCAGAGGTCCCTATGCTAAAGTGGCTATGATAGTTAGCACCAGAGGTCCCTATGCTAAAGTGGCTATGATAGTTAGCACCAGAGGTCCCTATGCTAAAGTGGCTATGATAGTTAGCATCAGAGGTCCCTATGCTAAAGTGGCTATGATAGTTAGCATCAGAGGTCCCTATGCTAAAGTGGCTATGATAGTTAGCATCAGAGGTCCCTATGCTAAAGTGGCTATGATAGTTAGCACCAGAGGTCCCTATGCTAAAGTGGCTATGATAGTTAGCACCAGAGGTCCCTATGCTAAAGTGGCTATGATAGTTAGCATCAGAGGTCCCTATGCTAAAGTGGCTATGATAGTTAGCACTAGAGGTCCCTATGCTAAAGTGGCTATGATAGTTAGCACCAGAGGTCCCTATGCTAAAGTGGCTATGATAGTTAGCACCAGAGGTCCCTATGCTAAAGTGGCTATGATAGTTAGCACCAGAGGACCCTATGCTAAAGTGGCTATGATAGTTAGCATCAGAGGTCCCTATGCTAAAGTGGCTATGATAGTTAGCACTAGAGGTCCCTATGCTAAAGTGGCTATGATAGTTAGCACTAGAGGTCCCTATGCTAAAGTGGCTATGATAGTTAGCACCAGAGGTCCCTATGCTAAAGTGGCTATGATAGTTAGCACTAGAGGTCCCTATGCTAAAGTGGCTATGATAGTTAGCACCAGAGGTCCCTATGCTAAAGTGGCTATGATAGTTAGCACTAGAGGTCCCTATGCTAAAGTGGCTATGATAGTTAGCACCAGAGGTCCCTATGCTAAAGTGGCTATGGTAGTCAGCATTAAGGCTCCTTTTCCTAACTACTTCCTAACTGACAGACCAATTCGGAGGCTTCTTGTCATGGCGGACGCTGACGCACATCCGGTTTGGCGTAAGACCTCTGACCAATCTGCTCGTTTCGGACACAGCACGTGACTTCTGCTTAAAGATCAGGGAAACACTGGAGTCTCTCCCTCAGAGCAAAACCACGACTTCTGAGATCAGCTCTGAGACTTCAGAGAAAACGACGGAAATAAATCCAATGTTCTGCAGAGGCTGAAGGCCAAGGACTCAGAGTCTGCCTCTCATAACGGACAAACCTTCAGGAGCACGAGGAGACAGAGAGGAGAGAGGAGGAAGAGGAAGAGAGAGAGAGAGGGGGAGGAGACAAAGAGGAGACACAGGGGGAGAGAGACAGGAGAGAGGAGACAGAGATTGAAGAGAGGAGGAGGAGACAGAGAGGAGACACAGGGGGAGAGAGATAAAAGAGAGGAGGAGCAGACACAGAGGAGAGAGGAGAGAGAGAGGAGACAGAGGAGACACAGGGCCAGTGTCAGGCAGCTCTTACGTCTTGGTGAGCGAAGGCGTACTGTCCGGGAAGAGCAAAGGCCTGTGGGAACAAGCAGAGGAGGCGACGGTGAGAGAAAAGGCGACAGTTTTTAAAATGTGGGAAAAATCACACGTGAGCGAGAGCGGGAGGAGGACGGAGAGAAGGAGGCGTTGGATGGAGGTCAGGGACAGAGTCAGAGTCACACTGTGAGTCCTCAGATCGAATCACAGCCTCCAGGACTTCAGGCTCTTCTTTTCATTTGAGTGTGAGGACGAAGTAATGACAGAAAAGATCCAGAGTCTCGTAGGTCTTAGCTTTCAAATGAGGCGTTACTCTGACCGAGAGGCTGTGATCTTTTACATTTGGATAAAGGTTATGTCATAAAATAAATGCATTTATTTCAGTTTTATTTATTGGGTAAAATTATAGCGGCTTTAACCCCTTAACTCCCGCCTGAACCGAGCACGTTTTCTCCAGTTTGGCTTTACCCCAATCCAAAAGCTTCTGGGAAAAAGCTGTGAGCACTGAGACGAAAACAATGATGGAAATGTGACAAAAAAAGTGACCAAAAATTGACGAAAAAATGCCAAAAGTGTGATAAAAAAAATTACAAAAAAATTACAAAAAAGTGAGAAAAATGTGAGAAAAATGTGAGAAAAATGTGAGAAAAATGTGAGAAAAATGTGAGAAAAATGTGACAAAAATGTGATAAAAAATGACAAAAATTTGACAAAAATGTGACAAAAATGTGACAAAAATGTGACAAAAATGTGATAAAAAATGACAAAAAAGTGACAAAAATGTGACAAAAATGTGACAAAAATGTGATAAAAATGTGACAAAAATGTGACAAAAATGTGACAAAAATGTGATAAAAATGTGATAAAAATGTGACAAAAATGTGATAAAAATGTGACAAAAATGTGATAAAAATGTGATAAAAATGTGACAAAAATGTGATAAAAATGTGATAAAAATGTGATAAAAATGTGACAAAAATGTGATAAAAATGTGATAAAAATGTGACAAAAAAATGACAAAAATGTGACAAAAATGTGACAAAAAAATGACAAAAATGTGACAAAAATGTGACAAAAAAATGACAAAAATGTGACAAAAAAATGACAAAATTGTGACAAAAAATGACAAAAATGTGACAAAAATGTGACAAAAAAATGACAAAAATGTGACAAAAAAATGACAAAAATGTGACAAAAAATGACAAAAATGTGACAAAAATGTGACAAAAAAATGACAAAAATGTGACAAAAAAATGACAAAAAAATGACAAAATGTGACAAAAAATGCCAAAAATGTGACAAAAAATTACAAAAAAATGACCAAAATTTGATAAAAATTTGACGAAAATGTGACAAAAATGTGACAAAAAATGACAAAAATGTGACAAAAATGTGACAAAAATGTGATTAAAAAAATTGACCAAAAATGACAAA
This sequence comes from Gobius niger, assembly GCF_951799975.1. NCBI lineage: Eukaryota > Metazoa > Chordata > Actinopteri > Gobiiformes > Gobiidae > Gobius > Gobius niger. Next base: position 99,559 of record NW_027639273.1, on the reverse strand, counting down.
AAAGTTAAAAATATGAGTTGAATACTCAACAAAAAAATGATGGAAAAAAATCTGATGACGTGAGGAAAAAGCTCCTCTCGGTTCCGGCGGGAGTTCAGAGGTTAAGGGGGTTAGAGACGGGGATGAAGAGGTAAAACCTGTTTCTGTCCCGGACGTTTCCGTCTCCGTGACTCCGTGACTCACCTGCGCGGCGTGGGGCGGGGCCATCATGGCGTGGGCTCCGGTCGCCATGGCTTTGGGCCGGTACGGGATGGTGGCGCCTTTAGGAGGAGACTGGAAACAGAAGAATCAGACGGAGAATTCACTTTTACAACATCCAGTTAATAATTCTGTTCAGGTTAACGGGCTAAGCTAACAGGCTAACGGGCTAAGCTAACAGTTAAGCAGTATTTACAGTTAATGATCTCCATTGTGTAACTGGATGAACAATATCCCTCTGTGCGTTTGTCTTTCCTCAGAGTAGGATTTATTCTCACGGACATTTAATGAGTAAAAAAACGTAACATGTACGACGCCTGCAGTAGCACTTACGGCCTCTAGGGGCACCAGTCACTTAGTTCTGCTTTAATAAAAATAATAATAATAAAAAAATAAAATAAAATAAAAATAATAATAAAAAAAAAAGAAACAAAAAAGAAACAAATAAATAAATAGAAAATAAAAAAGTTCCGCTTTAATACAGAGGCTGCAGTTACACGTGAGACCTGAGGTGGCAGAGGTGAGTAAAAACACTTCCTTTAACTTCTTAACTCCCGCCTGAGCCGAGAGGATCTTTTTCTTCACGTCATCAGATTTTTTTTGTTGGGTTTTCAACTCATTTTTGTAACTTTTTTGTCATTTTTTCGTCAATTTTTTTTATCACATTTTTCTCATTTTTTTGTCACATTTTTGTCATTTTTTTGGTCATTTTTTCGTCAATTTCTAGTGACATTTTTACCACTTTTTCCATCAATTTTTTGTCACTTTTTTGTCCTTTTTAGTCATTTTTAGTCATTTTTTTAGTCATTTTTTCGTTGATTTTTTATCACGTTTTTGTCTTTTTTTGTCATTTTTTTGTCATTTTTCCGTCAATTTTTTGTCAATTTCTTGCTAATTTCTTGTGACATTTTTGCCACTTTTTTATCACATTTTTGTCATTTTTTGTGTCATTTTTTGTCACGTTTTTTGTCATTTTTTGGGTCTAATTTGTCATTTTTTGGTCAATTTCTAGTGACATTTTTGCCACTTTTTCATCAATTTTTCATCACATTTTTGTCTTTTTTTTGTTATTTTTTGTAATATTTTTGTCATTTCTTCGTCAATTTTTTATCCAATTTTTGTCTTTTTTTGTGTCATTTTTTCCTCATTTTTTTGTCACGTTTTTTGTCATTTTTTCGTCAATTTCTTGTGACATTTTTGCAACATTATCACCTCTTTTTCATCAATGTTTTCTCCCTTTTTTTGTCACATTTCCATCCTTGTTTTCGTCTCAGTTTTGTTGCTATTTCCACAGCTTTTTTCCAGAAGCTTTTGGATTGGGGTAAAGCCAAACTGGAGAAAACGTGCTCGGTTCAGGCGGGAGTTAAGGGGTTAACTTGTAATAACTCATATATTAATGTATTTTGTTTTATTTAAACTCTATTTAGACGTAAAATGTGATTCGATGTAAAAAATAAAAGCATCGATAAGTTCAGTTTCATGTCGTTGTAAAGTTCTGTTACAGTTTGTTACCAGGACAAAAGTGCAGATGTTAAAAAAAGATTTGGCCAAATGTTGAGAGGAAACGGCGAGCGGAGGAAACGGCGAGAGCGGAGGAAACGGCGAGCGGAGGAAACGGCGAGCGGAGGAAACGGCGAGCGGAGGAAACGGATGGTGTGCAGGAGCCGGTAATCGTTCGCTAATGTGAGGGACGATGTTACAGAGAGATTAAGCATTGATTTTCTGTCACTTCCTCCTGAGGCGGCGAAGCCAGAAAAGTACTGAAGAGAAAAGACTGAAGAGAAAAGGACTGAAGAGAAAAGGACGGAAGAGAAAAGGACTGAAGAGAAAAGACTAAAGAGAAAAAGACTGAAGAGAAAAGACTGAAGAGAAAAGGACTAAAAGAGAAAAGGACTGAAGAGAAAAGACTGAAGAGAAAAGGACTGAAGAGAAAAGGACTGAAGAGAAAAGACTGAAGAGAAAAGGACTAAAGAGAAAAAGACTGAAGAGAAAAGGACTGAAGAGAAAAGACTGAAGAGAAAAGACTGAAGAGAAAAGACTGAAGAGAAAAGGACTAAAGAGAAAAGACTGAAGAGAAAAGACTGAAGAGAAAAGGACTAAAGAGAAAAGGACTGAAGAGAAAAGACTGAAGAGAAAAGGACTGAAGAGAAAAGGACTAAAGAGAAAAGGACTAAAGAGAAAAGACTGAAGAGAAAAGACTAAAGAGAAAAGACTGAAGAGAAAAGACTAAAGAGAAAAGACTAAAGAGAAAAAGACTGAAGAGAAAAGGACTGAAGAGAAAAGGACTGAAGAGAAAAGGACTAAAGAGAAAAGACTGAAGAGAAAAGACTAAAGAGAAAAGACTAAAGAGAAAAAGACTGAAGAGAAAAGGACTAAAGAGAAAAGGACTGAAGAGAAAAGACTGAAGAGAAAAGGACTGAAGAGAAAAGGACTAAAGAGAAAAGGACTGAAGAGAAAAGACTAAAGAGAAAAGACTAAAGAGAAAAAGACTGAAGAGAAAAGACTGAAGAGAAAAGGACTAAAGAGAAAGGACTGAAGAGAAAAGGACTGAAGAGAAAAGGACTGAAGAGAAAAGACTAAAGAGAAAAGGACTGAAGAGAAAAGACTAAAGAGAAAAGACTGAAGAGAAAAGACTGAAGAGAAAAGGACTGAAGAGAAAAGGACTGAAGAGAAAAGGACTGAAGAGAAAAGGACTGAAGAGAAAAGGACTAAAGAGAAAAGACTGAAGAGAAAAGGACTGAAGAGAAAAGGACTGAAGAGAAAAGACTAAAGAGAAAAGACTAAAGAGAAAAAGACTGAAGAGAAAAGACTGAAGAGAAAAGACTAAAGAGAAAAGACTAAAGAGAAAAGGACTAAAGAGAAAAGACTGAAGAGAAAAGACTGAAGAGAAAAGGACTAAAGAGAAAAGACTGAAGAGAAAAGACTAAAGAGAAAAAGACTAAAGAGAAAAGACTGAAGAGAAAAGACTGAAGAGAAAAGGACTGAAGAGAAAAGGACTGAAGAGAAAAGGACTAAAGAGAAAAGGACTAAAGAGAAAAAGACTGAAGAGAAAAGGACTAAAGAGAAAAGGACTGAAGAGAAAAGACTGAAGAGAAAAGGACTAAAGAGAAAAGACTAAAGAGAAAAGACTGAAGAGAAAAGACTGAAGAGAAAAGACTGAAGAGAAAAAGACTGAAGAGAAAAGGACTGAAGAGAAAAGACTGAAGAGAAAAGACTGAAGAGAAAAAGACTGAAGAGAAAAGGACTGAAGAGAAAAGACTGAAGAGAAAAAGACTGAAGAGAAAAGGACTGAAGAGAAAAAGACTAAAGAGAAAAGGACTGAAGAGAAAAGGACTGAAGAGAAAAGACTGAAGAGAAAAAGACTGAAGAGAAAAGGACTGAAGAGAAAAAGACTAAAGAGAAAAGACTAAAGAGAAAAGGACTGAAGAGAAAAGACTGAAGAGAAAAAGACTGAAGAGAAAAAGACTGAAGAGAAAAGACTGAAGAGAAAAGACTGAAGAGAAAAAGACTGAAAAGAAAAAGACTGAAGAGAAAAGGACTGAAGAGAAAAGGACTGAAGAGAAAAAGACTGAAGAGAAAAGACTGAAGAGAAAAGGACTGAAGAGAAAAGACTGAAGAGAAAAGGACTAAAGAGAAAAAGACTGAAGAGAAAAGGACTGAAGAGAAAAGACTGAAGAGAAAAGGACTAAAGAGAAAAAGACTAAAGAGAAAAGGACTGAAGAGAAAAGACTGAAGAGAAAAGGACTGAAGAAAAAAGACTGAAGAGAAAAGACTAAAGAGAAAAGACTGAAGAGAAAAGACTGAAGAGAAAAGACTAAAGAGAAAAGACTGAAGAGAAAAGACTGAAGAGAAAAGACTGAAGAGAAAAAGACTGAAGAGAAAAGACTGAAGAGAAAAGACTGAAGAGAAAAAGACTGAAGAGAAAAGACTGAAGAGAAAAGACTAAAGAGAAAAGGACTGAAGAAAAAAGACTGAAGAGAAAAGGACTAAAGAGAAAAGGACCGAAGAGAAAAGGACCGAAGAGAAAAGACTGAAGAGAAAAGACTAAAGAGAAAAGGACTGAAGAGAAAAGACTGAAGAGAAAAGACTGAAGAGAAAAGACTGAAGAGAAAAGGACTGAAGAGAAAAGGACTGAAGAGAAAAGGACTAAAGAGAAAAAGACCGAAGAGAAAAAGACTGAAGAGAAAAGGACTGAAGAGAAAAGGACTAAAGAGAAAAGACTGAAGAGAAAAGACTGAAGAGAAAAGACTGAAGAGAAAAGACTGAAGAGAAAAGACTGAAGAGAAAAGACTGAAGAGAAAAGACTGAAGAGAAAAGGACTGAAGAGAAAAGACTAAAGAGAAAAGGACTAAAGAGAAAAGACTGAAGAGAAAAGGACTGAAGAGAAAAGACTAAAGAGAAAAGACTGAAGAGAAAAGGACTGAAGAGAAAAGACTGAAGAGAAAAGGACTAAAGAGAAAAGACTGAAGAGAAAAGACTGAAGAGAAAAGGACTGAAGAGAAAAGACTGAAGAGAAAAGGACTAAAGAGAAAAGACTGAAGAGAAAAGACTGAAGAGAAAAGACTGAAGAGAAAAGGACTGAAGAGAAAAGACTGAAGAGAAAAGGCTGAAGAGAAAAGACTGAAGAGAAAAGACTGAAGAGAAAAGACTGAAGAGAAAAGACTAAAGAGAAAAGACTGAAGAGAAAAGACTGAAGAGAAAAGGCTGAAGAGAAAAGACTGAAGAGAAAAGGACTAAAGAGAAAAGACTGAAGAGAAAAGACTGAAGAGAAAAGACTGAAGAGAAAAAGACTGAAGAGAAAAAGACTGAAGAGAAAAGACTGAAGAGAAAAGACTGAAGAGAAAAGACTGAAGAGAAAAAGACTAAAGAGAAAAGACTGAAGAGAAAAAGACTGAAGAGAAAAAGACTAAAGAGAAAAGACTGAAGAGAAAAGGACTAAAGAGAAAAGACTGAAGAGAAAAAGACTGAAGAGAAAAGGACTAAAGAGAAAAGACTGAAGAGAAAAGACTGAAGAGAAAAGACTGAAGAGAAAAGACTGAAGAGAAAAGACTGAAGAGAAAAGACTGAAGAGAAAAGACTGAAGAGAAAAAGACTGAAGAGAAAAAGACTAAAGAGAAAAGGACTAAAGAGAAAAGACTGAAGAGAAAAGACTGAAGAGAAAAGACTGAAGAGAAAAGACTGAAGAGAAAAGACTGAAGAGAAAAGACTGAAGAGAAAAGACTGAAGAGAAAAAGACTGAAGAGAAAAGGACTAAAGAGAAAAGGACTAAAGAGAAAAGACTGAAGAGAAAAGGACTAAAGAGAAAAGACTGAAGAGAAAAGACTGAAGAGAAAAGACTGAAGAGAAAAAGACTGAAGAGAAAAAGACTAAAGAGAAAAAGACTGAAGAGAAAAGACTGAAGAGAAAAGACTGAAGAGAAAAGACTGAAGAGAAAAAGACTGAAGAGAAAAAGACTAAAGAGAAAAAGACTGAAGAGAAAAGACTGAAGAGAAAAGACTGAAGAGAAAAGACTGAAGAGAAAAAGACTGAAGAGAAAAGACTGAAGAGAAAAAGACTGAAGAGAAAAGACTGAAGAGAAAAGACTGAAGAGAAAAGACTGAAGAGAAAAGGACTGAAGAGAAAAGACTGAAGAGAAAAGGACTGAAGAGAAAAAGACTGAAGAGAAAAGACTGAAGAGAAAAGACTGAAGAGAAAAGACTGAAGAGAAAAGGACTGAAGAGAAAAGGACTGAAGAGAAAAGGACTGAAGAGAAAAGGACTGAAGAGAAAAGGACTGAAGAGAAAAGGACTGAAGAGAAAAGGACTGAAGAGAAAAGACTGAAGAGAAAAGGACTGAAGAGAAAAGGACTGAAGAGAAAAGGACTGAAGAGAAAAGGACTGAAGAGAAAAGGACTGAAGAGAGGGCTACGGGAGAAAAAAGGACCATGCATTGGTCCTCACACACTGAGTAACCAGCGGGTTAGTTAGTCTCACCTCCAGCATGACGGAGCAGATGAGCCTCACACACTGGGTGATGGCCTGGGTGGTCCCGGAGATGGTGACCGCTCGCTCGGTGGACTCGGGCAGCATGTCTCCGGCCACCTGCACCTGCGCCCCCGTGCTCTGCCACAGAACATCACACAGAGGGCTGTTACTTTCAAAAGGAAATCAAAGAGAATAAACATCACCCTGTCACCCTGTCAAAAACATGGCTGAAGTGTTGCCTTGGCACATTCACGTATTTCTGAGTCATCTGTAAAAACTCTGATGGCGGCCATTTTAGGGATAGGTTTGCCTGAGTCCTCCTAGGAACGCCCCCACCTCCTGGAGACGCCTCCGAGCTTTGGTCACCAGCCGAGTAACCAACCACTGCTCCTCAGCAGAACCCCCTCCCCACTGATGCCACAGACAGCGTGTGGAGGGGGCGTGTCTAAAGGCTCAGAGGTTCTTAAAGAGACAGAGGCCGATTTCAAGACATTCACTACAGCCATTTTGAGAGAGACATTTTATACAAGGCAGTTATTCTAATTTACTGCATTTACAGACCAACAGAAGGTTTGTCATCATTGTAGTGTGATATAGACTGGTGCTGTGGGACTGACAAAAGCAGAATACCCCCTCTTTAAAGCAGAACACCCCCTCTTTAAAGCAGAACACCCCCTCTTTAAAGCAGAACACCCCCTCTTTAAACTCTTAACTCCCGAGAGGATCTTTTTCCTCACGTCATCAGATATTTTTTTTTCCATAATTTTTTGTTGGGTATTCAACACATTTTTGTAACTTTCTTGTCTTTTTTTTGTTGTCATTTTTTGTCACCATTTATTTATTTATTTATTTATTTTTTATCACATTTTTATCACATTTTTGTAATTTTTTTGTTATTTTTTGTCACCATTTTTTTCAATTTTTCGTAAATGTTTTATCATTTTTTTGTCAAATTTTTTATCAAATTTTTTTCATTTTCTTTGTCAGTTTTTGTCAATTTTGTCAAATTTTTTGTAATTTGTTCATCCATTTTTTGTCCATTTTTCATTAATTTTTTGTCAATTTTTCATCAATTTTTCGTCACTTTTTTGTCACATTTTATACAAGGCAGTTATTCTAATTTACTGCATTTACAGACCAACAGAAGGTTTGTCATCATTGTAGTGTGATATAGACTGGTGCTGGGACCACATCTGGACCACACCAGGACCTAAAGGAAACGACACTCATCCCTCTGACCCGTCTCCACTGATCCCTCATTATAAAGCGTTTGATTCAGGCAGGGATTTCCAACACCTGTGCACTCCAGCATGTCCCCCTCACTGCGCCCCCTGCTGTCCGAGAGCAGCTCTTATGATGATGATGATGATGATGATCACGGCCTCTGTGGGGAAGCAGCTGACTCTGAATGGATTTATTCAGGACAGAACTCGGAGCAGCTGCTGTGAGTCAGAGCCAGGCCTTTGTTTGACTTTAACCTCTTAACTCCCATTTTCTCCAGTTTGGCTTTACCCTAATCAGAAAGCTTCTTGGGAAAAAAAGCATCAAAACAGCCACAAAAAAATGAGAAGAAACAAGGATGTAAACGCAACAAAAAAATGACAAAAATTCAACAAAACGTGACAAAAATTCAACAAAAATGTGACAAAAATTCAACAAAAAGTGACAAAAATTCAACAAAAAAATGACAAAAATTCAACAAAAAAGTGACAAAAAATCAACAAAAAAAGTGACAAAAATTCAACAAAAAGTGACAAAAAACTCAAGAAAAAATGACAAAAATTCAACAAAAATGTGACAAAAATTCAACAAAAAAATGACAAAAATTCAACAAAAAAATGACAAAAAATCAACAAAAAAAGTGACAAAAATTCAACAAAAAGTGACAAAAATTCAACAAAAAGTGACAAAAATTCGACAAAAAAATGACAAAAAATCAACAACAAAAACTCAACAAATAAGTGACAAAAATTCACAAAAAGTGACAAAAATTCAATAAAAATGTGACACAAATCAACAAAAAGTGACCAAAAAAATAAAAAAAATAAAAAAGAATAAAAAAAACCCAAAAGGTGACACAACACAGCAACAACACAAGGAAAAAGATCAGTTTTGTGGGTCTTAGCTTTCAAATGAGGCGTTACACAGGCCTGTATAACAGCCAAAGAGGACAGAATGTTTAGGCGGGGGGTAAGAGGGTGGATCATCTGAACCTCCAGCGTAACACAGCACATGTTCTCCAGCTTTACCCAAATCTAAGAGCTTTGTGAAGGCTCTCATCCTTCCAGGCAGTCGCCAAAACAGCAGAAAATAAAGTGACAGAAAAGGTGCGATCAGTTTGGGGATGTGTCGCTCAGTAGAGGGCGCTGTGCTGTCTGAGGAACAGGAAGTACAGGGTTTATGAAGCAAACGGAGCGAGAACATCATGGACGATGGACTTCAGTGGAGCAGAGACTCTGAATGGAGCCCGAGCTTCTGGAGGATCATATTATTCTGACCTCTCTGCAGTGTTAACTTTGACAACACATTTTAATTTAGTTTTAGTCGAGTGGACTTTGCATTGATAACATTGATTCTAATTTGACTTTGACAACTATTTGAATGTGTGTATATAAGTTATGTGATTATCTTATTGTTATGTCTACTACACTGTTCCATTTTATATTGTATTTTACTGTAGTATGTGATTTTTTAATTACTCTTTTTAGGTTGCCTTATGAGATCTGGCAGGGGGACTACCGGTGAAAACTAGCCTTTTGGCTAATTCGGGTACATTTACATTGTCCTAATGTTCATTAATGTACATTGTCCCACTTAAAACTAAATAAATAAATAAAATAAAATAAATAATCATGTTTAATGTTGTTCCTCTGCTTCATGTTTCTGCTCCACATGAACAAAGCTCAGAGCTGATCCTTTAAAGAGGGGGTATTATGCTTTTTTCAGCCACATAGCACCAGTCTATATCACACTACAATGATGACGAAACCTTCTGCTGGTCTGTAAATGCAGTAAATTAGAATAACTGCCTTGTATAAAATTGCTCTTTTAAAATGACTGTAGCGAAAGACTTGAAATAGGCGTCTGTCTCTTTAAGAACCTCTGACCCTTTGCGACACGCCCCCTCCATACGCTGTCTGTGGCATCACAACACTGCGCTCGTTGTCTCAACAGTATTGAAACTACGATCGGTGCATTTTAATTTTTATTGTTGGAAAGGAGCTACTGTTTATCACTTTGTGAACAATGGCCACACAGGATATTATTTGGAGACGAACCTTCCACACCGGACGCTTGGAAGGGGCTCTTGCCTGAAAAATAACTGCTGTTTGGAGGCTTCTCTTTGCATCTGCCCTATGGATCTCTAACTATACCCCCATGGACGACACCAGGATCTGCAGGAGCCCATACGATTCAAAGACGGACATTATCTGTGCAGGTGGACAGTGGTTTTTCGAGGTTACCCGTTAGCTTGTTATAATCGACTACAGCTCATTGTTGATGAAAAGTCTGTAATAAACCACACATGTGTAAAGCCCGGCTCCGTGTGTGATCATCGTAAAGGCTGCTTCGAGTAGTTGCTGCTTTATTGACGTTATTTGTGCATAATATGCTGCCTGTTTTCAATGAATGTTGTGAAGGTGAAGGTTGTTAGCTTGTCGCGGCTAATAGTGCCTTAGCTCCGGGTGAAACCACTCGGCTACGACTCACTGTAGATGAAATGTGAGCAATAAACTACGAAATCAACAAGCCCGGCTCCGTGTGTGATCATCATAAAGGCTGCTTCAAGCAGTTGCCTGTTTTAGTGACGTTTTCAATGCATAATATGCTGCTTGTATTCAGTGAATTTTCCCGTTAGCTTGTCGCGGCTAGCTTGTTAGCTCCGGGAGAAAACCACTCGGCTATGACCCATTGTAGATGAAATGTGAGCAATAAACTTCCAAATCAACAAGCCCGGCTCCGTGTGTGATCATTGTTAAACGGTTCTTTATGTGTGTGGTGGTTTTATTGACTTTATTTGTGCATATTTCTCGTTTTCACGTGATGACTCGAGGTTTAGCTTAGCATTAGTTTTCTCCGGAGGCTCTGTGCATCATCAAGGCCCAGCGCAGAACCAGACACTGAAATAAGTGTTCTTGTCACCGGTTTTAATCCTGGGTGTTTCGGTAACAGAAACACTGATGTGTGTCTTTGTAAAAGTCTGCTGTGGCTCCGGTTCACAACACATGAAGCTAAACCTCCATGATGACTCTGTTTACATCTTAGGGCTAGACACTGCGGGGAGGGGGTTCTGCTGAGGAGCAGTGGTTGGTTACTCGGCTGGTGACGAAAGGTCGGAGGCGTATCCTGGAGGAATCAGGCGTTTTATCCCTAAAATGGCCGCCATCAGAGTTTTTACAGATTACTCGAAAATACGTGAATGTGCCAAGGCAACACTTCAGGCATGTTTTTAATGAGGGAATGACTTAATAACATGATGTAAAGCTTGAAAAAGTCGATTTTGCATAATACCCCCCTTTAAACATGATCTGAGGCTCTTTCAGACGCTCAATACAAGTTTGGATGATTTTAGTCTCTCCTTTTCACTTTTATTTAGTCTGATTTTAGTCGACTCAAATATCTGGACATTTTAGTCACAGTTTTAGTCTCATTAGAAACTTTTCATTTAGTTTTAGTCCAATTTTAGTCACAAAAATATCACTTTGACTAAAATTAAGACTAAATATTTTAGTCGATGAAATTAACACTGGCTCCCTGATCTCCTTGATCTTGGAGCCTTCACAGTGTCAGTGTGTGGTACCGCTCTGCTCTCCATGATAATATTAATAATAGTAACATTCTTCTCACCTCCCTGATCTCCTTGATCTTGGAGCCTCCCTTCCCGATCAGGGACCCGCACTGGCTCCCGGGAAACACCAGGCGCAGCGTCACCGGGGGTTTGCTGCTCACGCTGCTGTTGGTCATGGAGGCGGCGATGTCCTACAGGAAACACACGTTTATTTAGATTCAGACGCCCGGACGCCGTGTTCTTCATCATCACAGCGGAGGCAAAGCACTTCAGTCCGTTATTTAATACAGTGGTTCTCAACCTTTTAGAGCAGCGACCCCCGTTATAACAGTTAATTAGGATCGTGACCCCCACCCGGGTCAGAACATGGGAAACACAGGGACATTAACCCCTTAACTCCCGCCTGAACTGAGCACATTTTCTCCAGTTTGGCTTTACCCCAATCCAAAAGCTTCTGGAAAAAAGTTGTGAAAATAGCGACAAAACTGAGACGAAAACAATGATGGAAATGTGACAAAAAGTGAGAAAACTTTGACAAAAAAGTGACGAAAAAATGACAAAAATGTGACAAAATGTTACAAAAAAAATACAAAAATGTGACAAAAAAGTGACGAAAGATTGATGAAAAAGTGGCAAAAATGTTACAAGGAATTGACAAAAAAATGACAAAAATGTGACAAAAATGTGACAAAAAATGACCAAAAAAAATGACAAAAAAGTTACTAAAATGAGTTGAACACCCACAAAAAAATGATGGAAAACAAATGTGATGACGTGAGGAAAAAGATCCTCTCGGTTCAGGCGGGAGTTTAGAGGTTAAACTATATAACTCTTAAAAAACAAAGAAAAAACTAAATTTAGAACAAATAATGGCACAATGGTAAAATCGCATGTTTGCTACGACACCATAATAATAATATCATAATATATATTTTATCTATATGCTCTGGCGACCCCCCCAAATTAGTCCCCACCCCCAGGTTGAGAACCCCTGATTTAATCTAAAGCAGCTCTGTTTGGTACAAGTCTTTTCATGGTGTAGCACCAAAGTCCATCTCTGACATGTTACAGCCGTATGAACCATCTCAGGGAGGGGAGGGGCCTCCTGGGGGTTCCAGAGTCAGGACTAAACACGCTGAGGCTAAAGCTAAAATCTGGCACAGTCTTCATGAGGATGTGAGACAGGCCTCGACTCTGACAATGTTCAAATCCAGGCTGAAAACAGTTCTTTTTACCCGTGAACATGACTGAAAGTATTTTATCTGCACTCTTACACCATGGTCTGGGTGATACTGGACTCTGATTGGCTGGTGCATTATTTTGGTATAACCGCACAGTCGCACACGTTGTCCGGTGAAACAGGACTTAGACCTGGGGGCTTTTAAAAATGAACTAAAACAGATTTTATAAAGAGATCAAGTCTGCAATCATTTTTAGTCTGCACTCAATGCACTTCCTTTGTGTAATGTCAGAATTAATTAATTAATGTTACTGTAAATGTATTTTTTGTACTTTCTGTGTGAATTTGAAAAGCTCTTCTAGGGACGGGACATTGCAAATTAGCCTTGGCTATAAATGTTGTAGTGCGGTACATGTTTATTGTTCACACATGTCCCTATCAAATAAATAAATAAATAAATCACTGGGATGTCACTCCGCTGTGGCGTCGCCATAGCAACGCCTGACACAGCTGAGTCAGATAAAGGCGTAATTAGTGACTGACAGGAACGTATGAGATGGATTTAGTGTTTGCTAAATGTTTGTAGAGGAGAGTGAGCAGCTAGGTTAGCTACTGTTAATAACATATGAGCTTTACATTTCTATTGGAAACGGTTAAGGCTATTCATCATTTTTAAACCTTGTAAAAGGTAAATAACTCCTGCCCACGAGTGCCGCATATCGGTGTTTCCTTCCAGGGAAAAGTGTTTCCGGGTTAGTCCTGTTGTGTTGTGATTCTGTGCTGATGTTGTGTCGTTGAGCCTGACTGAGATCCTCGTAATAGCTGCGGAGAATGACTCGCTCTGAGACCAGCCTTCAGTGAGCGGCTAATAACCCACACAAAATAGTCCCGTAGTCTGGCAGATTTAGTGACTTTAGTCAATGAAACAAATACTTATTATAAATGTTAGGTTTGTGGGACCCTGGTATAAGCGGATTAAACAACGAGGAGCCGCGATAGACGTTATAATGCAGGAGGAACAACACTGTGTCGGGCGTTAGAACCGTCTAACGCGGCTCCGAGGGGCTTAGTCCTTACTTGCCTTTTACTGTTTATGTTGATGTCCAGAGAAGGAGCGACAAAACAGAGGTAACTTTGTGTGAACGAGCAAGAAAAACTAGTGCTCAAGACAGAACAAGTCAAAACAAGACTTGTAAATAACTGAAAGTGTTTTATCTGCACTCTTGCCTTTTACTGTAATTGATTAATTTTATGTTGATGTTTTTATTGATTGTATTTGTTTTTCTTATATTTTCTGCTGCTTTAACTGTGAAGCACTTTGAATTGCCTTGTGTATGAATTGTGCTCCACAAATAAACTTGCCTTACTTCACCCCAGAGGAAACACTAAAGGCCTAAAACGCTGCAGGAGAACATTTACAGAGACACAAACCTGGAAATGTCCATTACTTTCACTTCATCTGAAAATATCAGCACATTTTTATGAATAAACCTCCTCTGTTTCCCGGTTTCTGCAGCGTCTCTTCTTCCTCCTGTTTGTCCATGTCTGAGCTGCTCTGATCTCCTGTTTCTAACCAGGCGTCTGTACCTCCTCAAACTTCTGCGCGATCATAGAGAAGGCCCTGAAGATTCCCTCTGTGGGGCCCGTGATGGTGACGATCCTCTCTGGAGACGAGCCCTCGGAGATGTTGATGCGCGCTCCGCTCTGGAACAACATCACAGACGTCACAAACACAGGACAAAAAGAAAGATCTTAAGGCGAGACACGGCAGGTGAACAGGGAATATATGAACATTACAGATATAAATATGAGAAAAACATGTATTGCACTTTTTCTGTCATTTTGCTGAGGGACAAAATTTACCCCCAAAATACTTTTCCTGTGCTTAAATCCTATTGATTAACCTCTTAACTCCCGCCTGAACCGAGAGCATTTTCTCCAGTTCAGCTTTACCCAAATCCTGTAGGCCAGTGTGACGCCTCATCTGAAAGACCTGCAAAACTAAATGGATCTTTTTCCTCACGGCAGATTTTTTTTTCATCAATTTTTTTGTCGGGCAGTCGTCTCATTTTTGTCAAATTTTCGTGGCTTTTTTGTCACTTTTTTGTAAATTTTTTCTCAATTTTTTGTAAATTTTTTGTCACTTTTTTGTCAAATCCTTATCACTTTTTCGTCCATTTTTTCTAAATTTTTCGTCCATTTTTTCAAAAATGTTCGTCCATTTTTTCTACATTTTTTGTCAATTTTTTGTCAATTTTTTGTCACTTTTTCGTCAAATTATGCGCATTTTTTTGTTAAATTCTTATCATTTTTTCGTCATTTTTTTCTCAATTTTTTGTCAAATTTTTCTCACTTTTTTGGAAATTTTTTGTCACTTTTTCGTTAAATTTTTATCCATTTTTTTCATTTTTCGTCCATTTTTTCTCACTTTTTTCACATTTCCATCATTGTTTTCGTCTCAGTTTTGTTGCTATTTTCACACCTTTTTTCCACAAGCTTTTGGAGAAAATGTGCTCGGTTCAGGCGGGAGTTAAAGGAATAGGCCACCGTTTTTACATACTAAGATATGTTCTTACCTCACTTTAGCCGAGTTAATATATCCCCGTCTGGTCTTTGTCCGTGCGCTCACACATACGCAGCCTCTCCCACATGTCATATAGCTCCGAAAAAGCTCACGATAGAAGCTACCAAGCTCTTCCACGTGTTCCCTATTTAAATAAAGTTACGTGAAGTGTTTTCATGCGAAGTATATTTACACAGAAATGTAACATGTGGATTTTATAAGCAGATAAAAAGGGGGACTATATTGTGAGGCGTAATGATACAGGAGCACAGCGTCCGCGCAGTAACTCCTAAAGGTTATTGACGGAAGTGAGCGGGGGAAGTCTTTAGGAGTTACTGCGCGGACGTTTTACTCCTCGTATCATTACGCCTCACAATATAGTCCCCCTTTTTATCTGCTTATAAAATCCACATGTTACATTTCTGTGTAAATATACTTCGCCTGAAAACACTTCACGTAACTTTATTTAAATAGGGAACACGTGGAAGAGCTTGGTAGCTTCTATCGTGAGCTTTTTCGGAGCTATATGACATGTGGGAGAGGCTGCGTATGTGTCATTTTTTTGTTGAATTTTTGTCATTTTTTTGTTAATTTTTTGTCATTTTTTTGTTTGAATTTTTGTCATTTTTTTGTTCAAGTAAATGTTTGTCCACATGGGTCGACTCAGGTCTGTGTGATTCCTCCTCCAGGCCTGTGTGAGGCGCTGTGCCGCTAACACAGATAATAGAACAGGATGTGCAGTAAACTTTAAATGTAACCAGTGAAGATGAAAGTGAAGGATTTCGGATCAACAGACGAGACGAGGAGGAGAGTTTATTCTTCAGTGACTTTTCCTGTCAGATAAAAACACAGACTGACTCGTGTTTTTCCACTCGTCACCTGTGGCTTGTGGAGCAAAGGGGGGCGGAGTCAAACCATCATAGATCAAGGTCATTATGGATCACAGACTCTGGAGCTGTGATCGTTTGGAGCCACGTAAACGGCGTTTTCAGATCTTTCCTCTGGGACCTGGTCTGGAGAATGTTGGTTCACATAAATATCTTTGTGTTTGTTCCTCAGCTGGACTTGGTGTGGACAGGACCTTCACCACCTGAGACGTTCCCCACAGAGTGATCGTTCGCCGTGGACGGACAGAAAAGTTCCTGCTTCGTCTCGAGTTCGCGCTGTTGTTGCTCTGGAGGAAGTCGGGCCCTGAGACTTTCCTTTGGAAGTTTTGGAATCTGCTGATGTTTGTCTTTCAAACGAGCTCCCTCTGAACTCCCGCCTGAACCGAAAGGATCTTTTTCCTCACGCCATCAGATTTTTTTCCATCATTTTTTTGTTGGGGATTCAACTCATTATTGAAACTTTTTTTGTCATTTTTTGTCACATTTTTGTCATTTTTTGTCATATTTTTGTCATTTTTTGGTCAAATTCATATCACTTTTTCGTCCATTTTTTCTCCATTTTTCGTCAAATTTTTCTCACTTTTTTGTAAATTTTTGTCACTTTTTTGTCAAAGTTTTATCAATTTTTTGTTATTTTTTTGTCAAATTTTAAACAAATTTTTGTCACATTTCTGTCATTTTTTAGTCAATTTTAATCAATTTTTTGACATTTTTTTGTCACATTTTTATCAATTTTTTGTCATTGTTTCGCCATTTTTTGTCAATTTCTTGTGACATTTGTGTGATATTTTTGCCACTTTTTCATCAATTTTCCCTCCCTTTTTTGTCACATTTCCATCATTGTTTTCGTCTCAGTTTTGTTGCTATTTTCTCACCTTTTTCCCAGAAGCGTTTGGATTGGGGTAAAGCCAAACTGGAGAAAATGTGCTCGGTTCAGGCGGGAGTTAAGGGGTTTTAAATGAGCTGCTGAACCTGAATGTCCTGAATGAATCAACCCCTCATGCAGCGCCCCCTGCTGTCACAGCCCAGCCATGACACATCTACAGTTCCAGATTCATACACTTTGGTGAAAGTCTCTCACCTCTTCTCTCATCTTCTTGACGGTTTCTCCTTTCTGCAAACACAGCACAGTCTTACACACAGGTCTGACAGAGCACAGGTGAAGCAGTGAAGGGGAATCGTGAGGGGAACCGTACCTTTCCGATGATGCTGCCCACCTCCTGAAGGAACACAAGAGTTTAGAGTTTGTTCTGAGCAGGTGAAGGAGCTGCAGGTTTACCTTCCCGTGCATGAGCAGCCTCAGGGTCAGCATCACGGTCAGCCCGTCCGACGGCAGCTCCTCTCGCTCCGACATCCTGAGGGTTCAGACCGGGGGCTCTGGAACACCTGGAGGGACACGAGGAATATCAACCAGGAGTTACTTTCCTCAGTCAGTCAGAGCGATGTTTCTGTGACTGAAGACAAAAGAGACTAAAAACCGCACAGATTAGACCTCGGGAACTCAAAGTAAATGTTCCCAGAGTCAATAATAAACACGCTGAGGCTAAAGCTAAAATCTGGAACAGTCTTCATGAGGATGTGAGACAGGCCTCAGCTCTGACAATGTTCAGATCCAGGCTGAAAACAGTTCTTTTTGCCCGAGCACATGACTGAAAGTATTTTATCACAAAAATTCAGCAAAAAAAAAGACAAAAATCCAGAAAAAAAAAGACAAAAATCCAGAAAAAAAAAGACAAAAATCCAGAAAAAAAAAGACAAAAATCCAGAAAAAAAAAGACAAAAATCCAGAAAAAAAAGACAAAAATCCAGCAAAAAAGACAAAAATCCAGCAAAAAAAAGACAAAAATCCAGCAAAAAAAGACAAAAATCCAGAAAAAAAAGACAAAAATCCAGAAAAAAAAAAACAAAAATCCAGAAAAAAAAGACAAATATCCAGAAAAAAAAGTCAAAAATCCAGCAAAAAAAAGACAAAAATCCAGAAAAAAAAGACAAAAATCCAGAAAAAAATAGACAAAAATCCAGCAAAAAAAGACAAAACTCCAGCAAAAAAAGAGAAAAATCCAGCAAAAAAAAGACAAAAATCCAGCAAAAAAAGACAAAAATCCAGCAAAAAAAGACAAAAATCTAGCAAAAAAAAGACAAAACTCCAGCAAAAAAAGAGAAAAATCCAGAAAAAAAAGAGAAAAATCCAGAAAAAAAAAGACAAAAGTGCATCAATAAAGTAACAAAAAAAGTCAGAAAAAGTGCAATAAAAAAGTGACAAAAACACATGAGGGAAATAAAAAGTGACGACAATGGCAAAGAGGAGATGCAAATAACTGAAAGTATTTTATCTGCACTCTCGCCTCTTACTGTGATTGATTAATGTTATGTTGACGTCCAGAGGAGAAGGAGTGAACTAAAATGTCATGAAGCATTGCAGTAATAGCAAAAGCGAAGCACATTTTAAATATCAAAGCTCTACATGCCTTATACTGTTCTCTGATTTTATAGATACGTGTATTAACCTCTTAACTCCCACCTGAACATGTTTTCTCCTGTTCTCCAAATCTAAAAGCTTCTTCAAAACAGAGGCAAGAAATGAGAAGAAAGTGAGGATGAAAACGCAAAAAAAAGCGTTAAAAAGCGACAAAAATGACAAAAACTCAGCAAAAAGGTGAGAAAAGAGCAGCAAAAAAAAGACAAAAATCTATTTTTTTGGTCACATTTTTAGTAAATTTTTGTCAATTTTTTTGGTCATTTTTTGTCACATTTCTGTCATTTGTTCGTCAGTTTTTTATCAAATTTTTGTCTTCATGAGGATGTGAGACAGGCCTCGACTCTGACAATGTTCAAATCCAGGCTGAAAACAGTTCTTTTTACCCGAGCACATGACTGAAAGTATTTTATCTACAAACTCTTGCCTTTTACTGTCATTGATACATTTTTATGTTGAGGAGAAGGAGCGACAAAACAGAGGTTTGGAAACTTTGTGTGAACGAGCAAGAAAAATAGTGCTCAAGACAGAGCGAGTCAAAACAAGACTTAAAAATGCAAATAACTGACGACTTGAAGCAACTGTGTCAGCTTGTTAATTTGGAACTCAAGAGTGTCAATAAGTGGTTCAAACAAAACAAATCATTCTTGAATTTGAGTAAAAGCAAATCGATGATATTCGGCAACTGTGATTCTAATGCTCGGGAACATTTCAGACAGAGGGTGTCATTATAGAGAGACAGAATTACTTGGAAATCGCACTTTAAATATATAACTACAAAAATGTCATGAAGCATTGCAGTAATAGCAAAAGCGAAGCACATTTTAAATATCAAAGCTCTACATACCTTGTACTGTTCTCTGATTTTAATGATATGTGTATTAACCTCTTAACTCCCACCTGAACATGTTTTCTCCTGTTCCCCAAATCTAAAAGCTTCTTCAAAACAGAGGCGAGAAATGAGAAGAAAGTGAGGATGAAAACGCAACAAAAAAGCGACAAAAATGACAAAAACTCAGCAAAAAAAAGACAAAAATCTATTTTTTTGGTCACATTTTTAGTAAATTTTTGTCAATTTTTTGGGTCATTTTTTGTCACATTTCTGTCATTTGTTCGTCAGTTTTTTATCAAATTTTTGTCTTCACGAGAATGTGAGACAGGCCTCAACTCTGACAATGTTCATATCCAGGCTGAAAACAGTTCTTTTTGCCCGAGAATATGACTGAAAGTATTTTATCTGCACTCTCGCCTCTTACTGTCATTGATACATTTTTATGTTGACGTCCAGAGGAGAAGGAGCGACAAAACAGAGGTAACTTTGTGTGAACAAGCAAGAAAAATAGTGCTCAAGACAGAGCGAATCAAAACAAGACTTAAAAATAGTTCTCAAGACAATTAGCGTGAACCTGGCCCCCCATCATACTCACATTTCAATGAAAAATATGCCAATCGTTTGTGCTACGTTTGTGCTGTTATTGTGTTTTAGATATTGATGATCGTTTTTTGCATGCAGTGTGTGTTGCCGTGCGCCTCTGACACGTGTGCGCGCCTCAGAGGAGGACGAGGGTGAACGCCTCAATGCTCTAAAGTCTGTAATAGTTTAAAAACCGAACCAGCACAATCGGAAATCTTTACAGCACAAAACAGCACAGATGTAGAGGAAGCGGTGACACCATTTTTACCCGTTTTGGAGCTTTAATATCAAGCATTGGCTTAAATGAGTTGAATTGAGGAAATGTTTCTTGTTTTGAGCGGTTTTCACTCATTTAGACACTTTTCCTGATCGGACCGAGTTTGCTTTGCTTGTTCGAGGACATTTCAGACCAGTTCTAGGGTAAATCTCGCTTGAAAGAAAAAGTAAAATTGCCAATGAGATAAGACCAGTTTTCTTTCCCCATTGGCAAAGAAAATGACCTGAAATAAGGACGAAATGTATCGAAACGAGTCAGAAACATCTCAGAACAAGTGAAATAATCCAGGACAAATGCCCAACAACTTCTTAACCAGTCAAAACAACTCAAATGTGGATTATTGTGCTCAAATTGAGATGTTTATACTGATCTAATTAAATACTTTTTGCAGTGTAACGAGCAGGGAAACCTCAGATCTGACCAATAAAACAATCATTAATATCTCAAAAACGGTGACAGCACAAACGAAGATTTTTACAGCACAAAACAGCACAAACAAAATAACATATTTTTTATTTAAATTTGAGCATAATGAGGGGCTAAGTTCATAGTAGTCTCAAGACATAGTGAAATAGTGCTCAAGACAGAGCGAGTCCAAACAAGACTTAAAAATGCATAAAACAAAGTATTTTATCTGCACTCTTGCCTCTTACTGTAACTGATTAATTTTATGTTGATGTTTTTATTGATTCTATTTGTTTTTCTCATATTTTATGCTGCTTTAACTGTGAAGCACTTTGAATCGCCTTGTGTATGAATTGTGCTCTACAAATAAACTTCTCCTCTCACCTTCACCTTGTTCAGAATCAATAGATTTTCTTCAGTCGTGTTTAAGCATCATCGTGGGTGAACTCCTCCTACACAGTTACATACGTGTGTGTGAGGGGGGAGAGTTTAGATCACGTTAAGGCCATGTGGAGACTTAACTCACAGTGGACTCAGGACAGTTTGTCTTGTTTTCTCCTGTTCTCCAAATCTAAAAGCTTCTTCAAAACAGAGGCAAAAAAATGAGAAGAAAATGAGGATGAAAACGCAAAAAAAAAAAGCGTTAAAAAGTGACAAAAAAAGACAAAAATCCAGCAAAAAAAGGACAAAAATACAACAAAAAAATACAAAAATACAGAAAAAAGTGACAAAAATACAACCAAAAAAAGACAAAAATACAACAACAAAAAAGACAAAAATACAACAAAAAAGACAAAAATACAACAAAAAAAGACAAAAATCCAGGAAAAAAAAGACAAAAATACAACAACAAAAAAGACAAAAATGCAACAAAAAAGACAAAAATACAACAAAAAAAAAGACAAAAATACAACAAAAAAGACAAAAATGCAACAAAAAAAGACAAAAATACAACAAAAAAAGACAAAAATCCAGGAAAAAAAAGACAAAAATACAACAAAAAAAGACAAAAATCCAGGAAAAAAAAGACAAAAATACAACAACAAAAAAGACAAAAATACAACAAAAAAAGACAAAAATCCAGCAAAAAAAGACAAAAATACAACAAAAAAGACAAAAATACAACAAAAAAAGACAAAAATACAGAAAAAGTGACAAAAATCCAACAAAAAAGTGACAAAAATCCAGCACAAAAAAGACAAAAAGACAACAAAAAAAGACAAAAATCCAGCAAAAAAAAAGACAAAAATCAAACAAAAAAAGACAAAAATACAACAAAAAAAGACAAAAATACAGAAAAAGTGACAAAAATCCAGCAAAAAAAAGACAAAAAGACAAAAAAAAAGACAAAATTACAGAAAAAAATGAGAAAAAATCCATTAAAAAAAGACAAAATGACAGAAAAACAGACACAAATCCGGCAAAAAGTGACAAAAATGCATCAATAAAGTAACAAAAAAAGTCTGAAAAAGTGCAATAAAAAGTGACAAAAACACATGAGGGAAATAAAAAGTGACGACAATGGCAAAGAGGAGAGAATGCATTTGGTTTAGCGGGTGGTAAGAGGTTAATGAGCCCTTATGTCATAAACACAAGTGAGTGTGGCTGATATTTGGCTTTGGAAACTGAAAGAAACATATGAACGGTCGCTTTGTTACTTACTTTGTAGCGAATTTACAGGAAACAAGAGCGTTCTTGTAATAGTGTTTGGTTCTGTTTTTATGTGAACAGTTCAAACACTGGTTGTGAGTTTGGTTTGCGTCAAAAAGGAAACGAGTTCTTCATCTTTTTGCTCTTGTTCATTGTTGTTGTTTTGTTTACATTGATTGTGCTGTGAGAAATGAAAAGTTTTATCATTTTGAGTTGGGGGAGGCGCTCATGAGCTTTCTCATTTCAATAATCGAGGGCAGGAAACACAGAAACCCCTGACGGATCCACGTGAGTTTGGGAGAGTCGAAAGATCGATATAATCTTTGTCTCCTGTAGTGAGTCCTGGTCAAAGGCCGGTTTATTCGTATTGAAGCTTTATTCCTCTGTCATATCGTCGTTGATCATAAAGTGAACAGACTCCTGGTGTTTCCTGGACAGCCTCGTCTCAGCCTCGTCTCTGCCTCGTCTCTGCCTCGTCTCAGCCTCGTCTCAGCCTCGTCTCTGCCTCGTCTCAGCCTCGTCTCTGCCTCGTCTCAGCCTCGTCTCAGCCTCGTCTCAGCCTCGTCCCTGCCTCGTCTCAGCCTCGTCTCTGCCTCGTCTCTGCCTCGTCTCAGCCTCGTCTCAGCCTCGTCTCTGCCTCGTCTCAGCCTCGTCTCTGCCTCGTCTCAGCCTCGTCTCAGCCTCGTCTCAGCCTCGTCCCTGCCTCGTCTCTGCCTCGTCTCTGCCTCGTCTCAGCCTCGTCTCAGCCTCGTCTCAGCCTCGTCTCTGCCTCGTCTCTGCCTCGTCTCAGCCTCGTCTCTGCCTCGTCTCAGCCTCGTCTCAGCCTCGTCTCTGCCTCGTCTCAGCCTCGTCTCAGCCTCGTCTCTGCCTCGTCTCTGCCTCGTCTCAGCCTCGTCTCAGCCTCGTCTCAGCCTCGTCTCTGCCTCGTCTCTGCCTCGTCTCTGCCTCGTCTCTGCCTCGTCTCTGCCTCGTCTCAGCCTCGTCTCTGCCTCGTCTCAGCCTCGTCTCAGCCTCGTCTCTACCTCGTCTCTGCCCCGTCTCTACCTCGTCTCAGCCTCGTCTCTGCCTCGTCTCAGCCTCGTCTCAGCCTCGTCTCAGCCTCGTCTCTGCCTCGTCTCTGCCTCGTCTCTGCCTCGTCTCAGCCTCGTCTCAGCCTCGTCTCTGCCTCGTCTCTACCTCGTCTCTGCCTCGTCTCAGCCTCGTCTCAGCCTCGTCTCAGCCTCGTCTCAGCCTCGTCTCTGCCTCGTCTCTGCCTCGTCTCAGCCTCGTCTCAGCCTCGTCTCAGCCTCGTCTCAGCCTCGTCTCTGCCTCGTCTCTACCTCGTCTCAGCCTCGTCTCAGCCTCGTCTCTGCCTCGTCTCTGCCTCGTCTCAGCCTCGTCTCAGCCTCGTCTCTGCCTCGTCTCTGCCTCGTCTCTACCTCGTCTCAGCCTCGTCTCAGCCTCGTCTCTGCCTCGTCTCTGCCTCGTCTCAGCCTCGTCTCTGCCTCGTCTCAGCCTCGTCTCAGCCTCGTCTCTGCCTCGTCTCTGCCTCGTCTCTACCTCGTCTCAGCCTCGTCTCTACCTCGTCTCAGCCTCGTCTCTGCCTCGTCTCAGCCTCGTCTCTGCCTCGTCTCAGCCTCGTCTCAGCCTCGTCTCTGCCTCGTCTCAGCCTCGTCTCTGCCTCGTCTCTTCCTCGTCTCAGCCTCGTCTCTACCTCGTCTCAGCCTCGTCTCTACCTCGTCTCAGCCTCGTCTCAGCCTCGTCTCTGCCTCGTCTCTGCCTCGTCTCAGCCTCGTCTCAGCCTCGTCTCTGCCTCGTCTCTACCTCGTCTCAGCCTCGTCTCAGCCTCGTCTCTGCCTCGTCTCTACCTCGTCTCAGCCTCGTCTCTGCCTCGTCTCAGCCTCGTCCCTGCCTCGTCTCTACCTCGTCTCTGCCTCGTCTCTACCTCGTCTCTACCTCGTCTCTGCCTCGTCTCAGCCTCGTCTCAGCCTCGTCCCTGCCCCGTCTCTGCCTCGTCTCAGCCTCGTCTCAGCCTCGTCCCAGCCTCGTCCCTGCCTCGTCTCAGCCTCGTCTCAGCCTCGTCTCTGCCTCGTCTCACCCTCGTCTCAGCCTCGTCTCAGCCTCGTCTCAGCCTCGTCTCTGCCTCGTCTCAGCCTCGTCTCTGCCTCGTCTCAGCCTCGTCTCAGCCTCGTCTCTGCCTCGTCTCTGCCTCGTCTCAGCCTCGTCTCTACCTCGTCTCTACCTCGTCTCAGCCTCGTCTCTGCCTCGTCTCAGCCTCGTCCCTGCCTCGTCTCTACCTCGTCTCTGCCTCGTCTCTACCTCGTCTCTACCTCGTCTCTACCTCGTCTCTGCCTCGTCTCAGCCTCGTCTCTACCTCGTCTCTACCTCGTCTCAGCCTCGTCTCTGCCTCGTCTCTACCTCGTCTCTACCTCGTCTCAGCCTCGTCTCTCCCTCGTCTCAGCCTCGTCTCACCCTCGTCTCAGCCTCGTCTCAGCCTCGTCTCAGCCTCGTCTCAGCCTCGTCTCAGCCTCGTCTCAGCCTCGTCTCAGCCTCGTCTCTCCCTCGTCTCAGCCTCGTCTCACCCTCGTCCCTGCCTCGTCTCAGCCCCGTCTCAGCCTCGTCTCACCCTCGTCTCTACCTCGTCTCAGCCTCGTCTCTGCCTCGTCTCTGCCTCGTCTCTGCCTCGTCTCTGCCTCGTCTCTACCTCGTCTCAGCCTCGTCTCTGCCTCGTCTCAGCCTCGTCTCACCCTCGTCTCTGCCTCGTCTCAGTCTCGTCTCAGCCTCGTCTCTACCTCGTCTCTGCCTCGTCTCAGTCTCGTCTCAGCCTCGTCTCAGCCTCGTCTCAGCCTCGTCTCTGCCTCGTCTCTGCCTCGTCTCAGTCTCGTCTCTGCCTCGTCTCTGCCTCGTCTCTGCCTCGTCTCAGCCTCGTCTCAGCCTCGTCTCACCCTCGTCTCTACCTCGTCTCTCCCTCGTCACTCCCTCGTCTCAGCCTCGTCTCTTCCTCGTCTCTACCTCGTCTCAGCCTCGTCTCTACCTCGTCTCTGCCTCGTCTCTGCCTCGTCTCTACCTCGTCCCTGCCTCGTCACTCCCTCGTCTCAGCCTCGTCTCTTCCTCGTCTCTACCTCGTCTCAGCCTCGTCTCTGCCTCGTCCCTGCCTCGTCTCAGCCTCGTCTCAGCCTCGTCTCAGCCTCGTCTCTGCCTCGTCTCAGCCTCGTCTCAGCCTCGTCCCTGCCTCGTCTCTGCCTCGTCTCAGCCTCGTCTCAGCCTCGTCTCAGCCTCGTCTCTACCTCGTCTCTGCCTCGTCTCAGCCTCGTCTCTACCTCGTCTCTGCCTCGTCTCAGCCTCGTCTCTACCTCGTCCCTGCCTCGTCTCTGCCTCGTCCCTGCCTCGTCTCTACCTCGTCTCTGCCTCGTCTCAGCCTCGTCTCAGCCTCGTCTCTGCCTCGTCTCAGCCTCGTCTCTGCCTCGTCCCTGCCTCATCTCTACCTCGTCTCACCCTCGTCTCAGCCCCGTCTCTGTGGCCTTGACGTGCTGGAGGCGACAGAAGTGGGTCAAAAGGGTCTTAGGCTTTACCCAAACAAATAGGATTAGAGTCGGCACGTCTGCGCTCTGACTCCGGCAGCACAAAGGCTCGGACGTGTCGCTCGCAGGATGAACACGGACTCCGGCTCAGGTCCGTCCCGGCTTTGTGTAAAACATCATCCTATTGTTCATGTTGTGTCTTTGCTGTGACGTCATCCAGTCATAACACAAGAGGAGACTCAGAACTGCTGTGTAATTACGACACTAACGATCACATCACAGCAGAACCAGACACACACGAGGAGGAGGATCTGGGCCTGAGTATCTTTCATCAATACTGAGACTAGAACCGGAAAACAGAACAATAATGTGTGGAAGGTCTCAGGGAATCCCCCAGACTGATGTGTGGCTCCATGTCTTCAAAGCCAAAAACAGTTTACTCCCTGCTAACATTCAAATCATGTTTTCAGACCGTGATGGGGGTTATAACCTAAGAAGGAAAATGAATCTTAAGAAAAAATATTCCCGTACAACTCAAAAAAGTATGTCTGTTACACGAAGTGGAGTCGACCTCTGGAACTCATTAGAAGAGGATTTAAAAATGTGTTCAACTGTTGTACAATTTAAAATAATGTACAGAAAGCAAATACTGGAAAAGTATGTAAAACTCCTGTAATTAATCTTCTGTTCCTGAACTATGAATTGTCTTTGTTATTTTGATCCTTGATAATGAGAAGTATGTGATGAATCCGGATTTATTATGTGATGTCCAGAATGTGCACCTTCAACCTTATGCAAGAGCAACACAAGAATGTTATGAACTAATGACTTTACTGTTTGGGATTTGCTAAGTGGAGCCGTTTTTGTTGATTTAATTCGCTACTAAGGCAATTCCTCAGTCTGGAATTGCCGCATAGATCTCATGGTTAAAGCCTAATTATACATTAAAAATATTGTGCCGTGAGCAGTAGTTTAAGTTGTGTAAGTCTGAAAGGAGGGATAGGGCCTTATAAGTTATAACTAACTTCTTCCTACTCCCTTTGAGCAGCAGTAATACCTCTTATGTTGTGAAGAATTCTGTATGTTACACGTATACTATGTTTGTTTGTTTATTTGAGCAACAGATGCATACAAGTAAACAAACAAATCTGGGGCCGATCACAGGACGAGGAGGGACGGTGACGGTGGCGAGCTCTTCCACAGACGGAAGCTTGTGGTTTGTTTATGGATCCACCATGACAGGAGCGAGTTTAGACCCAGTTTAAAACTTGTGTGAAGTTCGCCCCCCCATAGTGTCCGATTCACTCCAAACTAGTGTCATTGTTCAGCTCTTCCTGACTGTCAAATCCTTCCGCAGTCAATAATTGGTTTTCATGTTCTTTATCTTTTATTGAACGTCTGTCTTTTTTCATGATTTTCAGCAGTTTTCAACTTTTCCAAGACCCAGACCAAGACCTGAACAAAGATCAGACCTGGACCAAGACCCGAGCCAATTACCAATCAACGATCAATATGCTCACTGGCCTCTCTAAACGAGCTGTCAGACAGCTACAGTACATCCAGAACGCTGCTGCTCGAGTCTTTACAAGAACCAGGAAATATGACCATATTAGTCCAGTGCTCCGGTCTCTGCACTGGCTTCCTGTCACTCAGAGAATAGACTTTAAAACAGCTCTGCTTGTGTACAAGTCTTTTCATGGTTTAGCACCAAAGTCCATCTCTGACATGTTAGAGCCGTATGAACCATCTCGGGCCCTGAGAACTTCAGGGAGGGGCCTCCTGGTGGTTCCCAGAGTCAATAATAAACACGGTGAGGCTGCGTTTCAGTTTCATGCAGCTAAAATCTGGAACAGTCTCATGAGGATGTGAGACAGGCCTCAACTCTGACAATGTTCAAATCCAGGCTGAAAACAGTTCTTTTTACCGATGCATATGACTGAAAGTATTTGATCTGCACTCTCGCCTTTTACTGTGATTGATTAATTTTATGTTGATGTTTTTTATTGATTCTATTTGTTTTCTTGTATTTATGCAACTGTGAAGCACTTTGAATTGCCTTGTGTATGAATTGTGCTCTACAAATAAACTTGCCTTGCCTTGCCAATATCTCAAAAACGAAGTGCGCACAAACACTAGTTTTATGTGCACAAACGAAGCACAAACGAAGCACAAACGAAGCACAAACGAAGTGCTAAACAATGACACTAGTTTGGAGGGAATCGGACACTATGGGGGGGCTAACTTCACACAAGTGAGTTTAAACCATGGATAGTTGAGCTGGAAGTTTGCAGCGGGTCCGTCGTACGTCAGCCGGTGCGACGATACGATTGGCTGTGGCCACTGCAGACGCATGAGAGACATCCAGCCCAAACCACACCTCCCCTGCCAGAACATGGTCCCCAGACTTTCCCCAAAATAATGTGGAAAAGTCTGTTATGCCCCAGACTCCGCCTCCTCTCATCACCAGAGACGACACGTTATGATGAAAAGACACTTTAGAACCAGACAGAGCTGGTGTTGAGGTTCCGTGAGAAATGGTCAAACCTTTGATAATAATATGTGATGAAGAAGGTGTGGACGCCGCTGCTCTGTCCAGGTCACGTTTCAAACACAGTCTGTGATGAACTTCTGGTCACTGTTTGTTTTTGGCTGGATTTTGCAGAAACATGTGGATCTCAGAGACTTCAGTGATATATTATATTCTCATGAGGAGATGTTGCTTCACTGAACATCACGATACCATATTTCTTTACATTACAATATTCCACATAGAGCTGACTGCGCTCTCTAAACCAGAGCTTAATGTTGTTCGTGCTGCAGCGTCTGCAGTGTTTACAACATACAGGCTAACGATGCTAACTCGCTGCAGCGTCTGCAGTGTTTACAACATACAGGCTAACGATGCTAACTCGCGGCTAACAGTTTCAGCCATTCTGACGCCGTTTTAAGCCCAGGGGTTTATTCATCTGAAAAAACTAACCCAGCGACTAAAAAGTCCTCAGAAAATCCAGATTAAAGACATACAGCATGTTTATATTGAGGGAAAATGAGCTGCAGCAGAACAATGAAAACGCTGTAGCTTCTCGCTAAGTTACTACAAACACACGAGAAAATCTACAGGAGCTGAAGTAAAGACGAGAAGAGACCATTTAAGAAACATCTCAATACTATTGTTAAATAAAAACACATAAATGAATAAAGCTCAGGCATCGGGAGCTTTAGGACATGGGCTTTTCTGTCTATGATGGACAGAGACATAAAAATATAAAATATATTGAAATGTACATGAGTAAATTAACTAATTACAAACCAATCTGCTGTGAAAAAAGTAAGAATGTTGAAGAAAATGCCTTGTACTCGTATCGGTTTTAGAAAAAGTGGTGTCGGTGCATCACTACCTACAGAGGAGTTCTTCTAACACCTTCAGTTCCTCTAACACCTGCAGTTCCTCTAACACCTGCAGTTCCTCTAACACCTACAGTTCCTCTAACACCTACAGTTCCTCTAACACCTGCAGTTCCTCTAACACCTGCACTTCCTCTAACACCTGCAGTTCCTCTAACACCTGCAGTTCCTCTAACACCTGCAGTTCCTCTAACACCTTCAGTTCCTCTAACACCTGCAGTTCCTCTAACACCTGCAGTTCCTCTAACACCTGCAGTTCCTCTAACACCTGCAGTTCCTCTAACACCTGCACTTCCTCTAACACCTGCAGTTCCTCTAACACCTACAGTTCCTCTAACACCTGCAGTTCCTCTAACACCTACACTTCCTCTAACACCTGCAGTTCCTCTAACACCTGCAGTTCCTCTAACACCTACAGTTCCTCTAACACCTGCAGTTCCTCTAACACCTACAGTTCCTCTAACACCTGAGTTCCTCTAACACCTGAGTTCCTCTAACACCTGCACTTCCTCTAACACCTGCAGTTCCTCTAACACCTGCACTTCCTCTAACACCTGCAGTTCCTCTAACACCTGCAGTTCCTCTAACACCTACAGTTCCTCTAACACCTACAGTTCCTCTAACACCTGCAGTTCCTCTAACACCTACAGTTCCTCTAACACCTACAGTTCCTCTAACACCTGCAGTTCCTCTAACACCTACAGTTCCTCTAACACCTGCAGTTCCTCTAACACCTTCACTTCCTCTAACACCTGCAGTTCCTCTAACACCTGCACTTCCTCTAACACCTACAGTTCCTCTAACACCTGCAGTTCCTCTAACCCCTGCAGTTCCTCTAACACCTGCAGTTCCTCTAACACCTTCACTTCCTCTAACACCTGCAGTTCCTCTAACACCTGCAGTTCCTCTAACACCTGCAGTTCCTCTAACACCTGCAGTTCCTCTAACACCTGCAGTTCCTCTAACACCTGCACTTCCTCTAACACCTGCAGTTCCTCTAACACCTACAGTTCCTCTAACACCTACAGTGAAGTCCCTCTAACACCTGCAGTTCCTTTAACACCTACAGTTCCTCTAACACCTACAGTGAAGTCCCTCTAACACCTGCAGTTCCTTTAACACCTGCAGTTCCTCTAACACCTGCAGAGACACCAGGTCGTCCTCATGAAGGGACTGATGAAACACCTCCAGTTCTGCTCATGTTCATCTGTTTGAGCAGGTCCTTCATATAAAGATGAACGATGTTTACGTCCGTCAGCTGTTTTCTCTAAACACGACTAAAGCTCCACAAATAAATCCATCATCTTCACTTTCAGAAACAAATAACCCGATCATGGAAAGAGATTTGTTTCTCATCTTTTTCTGTCTCACTTTAGAAACATTAGATCTGATTCTGTCACAACCACAGCCTTTACCAAACGACAAAACAACTTCATGCAGCCACGTCCAGGTCCTCACATGTTCATCTCCTCATGAAGACCCACATGTGAGGAGACGTTTCTCAGTCCTTCACAGAACCCGTCTCACTGCTGACCAGCTACCACCACACAGAGCTCTTCAACACACACTGGTTCTTTCTGGTCTTTGTTCCACGTTCAAGTAAATGATGAAACCCTGAGTGTGATGAGACCTGAAGGGTTTAAGGCCAAATCCACCCGTTTCTCAGACTGTTGGAAGAGATTGAGACTAAATCCCGTTTGTTTTCTTAAATTCCTCCACATTTCCTCCAGTAGCTCCTTCAGAACAGCCTGAGAGTCTGAACAGCAGGTACTCACTGTGCTCTGCTGGTTCTCCTCACTGTGCTCCTCTGGTTTTCCTCACGTTGCTCCTCTGGTTTTCCTCACGTTGCTCCTCTGGTTTCCCTCACTTGTTCCTCACGTTGCTCCTCACGTTGCTCCTCACTGTGCTCTGCTGGTTCTCCTCACGTTGCTCCTCTGGTTCTCCTCACTGTGCTCCTCTGGTTCTCCTCACGTTGCTCCTCTGAACCTCCTGAACGTCTCCTCGCTCCTCGTGTGCGGCTCTTTTGTCCTGAAGCCCCGGGGCAGATGGCGACTCGTGTCCAGCTCCAGCGCCGGGAGTTATTAGCGCCTGAGCTTAGGGTAAGCCTCAGCGTAACCGGCGTGTGTGTGTGTGTGTGTGTGTGTGTGTGTGTGTGTGTGTGTGTGTGTGTGTACGTGTGTGTGTGTGTGTGTGTGTGCACGTGTGTGTGTGTGTGTGTGCGTGCACGTGTGTCAGATCAGAGTCCTAAAACAAGAGGCGTTTCCTAAAACAAGAGGCGTTCCTTTGCGCCGAGGCCGAGGACACACAAACATTCAAACTCTAACTCCGCCTTTTACCCAAATCTAGAAACGTACAGAGGCCGGAGCAACGCCTCATTTGAAAGCTAAGGCCTACACAGCTCCTCTCAGCTTCTTCCTGGTTTATGTTGTCCCGTTACAGCCGTTTTAATTGTGTTTTAGTTTGAGTGTAGTGTGACCGAAAAAAGCAACAAAGACGTGATGAAAAAAAATCTCAAAAAGGAAAACTTGACAAAAACGAGGAAGAAGCTGAGATGAGTGTCGTAGGTCTGAGCTTTCAAATGAGGCGTTACCCTGGGCTGTAGTCTGGGAGCTCCAGGAGGGAAGAGGTGAAGATCATTGGATCTGTGGATAAACTAGAAGTGGGAAAAATGTGTCAAAAAAATGTTTTTTTTTAATTTTCGGAGGAATAAGATAATTTTTGTCTTGTTTTCTGTGCAAACCACGTGTTCCCTGGGCAGGTCATTTTCCTGACCCGCCCGAACCAAGAGACAATAAACATGTGACCTGCTCTTATTGTCTTCGTAGCGTCCACGGGCGTCTGGTCACAGTGACTTGGTTCGATTCGCGCCAAAAAAAGACAAACTTCGAGCTGGAGTTGGACTTAAAGCATTGTCTCCCTCCCCCTGCCCTCCCCCGTGTCCCCCGTGTCCCCCTGCCCTCCCCCGTGTCCCCCTGCCCTCCCCCGTGTCCCCCCGTCCTCCCCCGTGTCCCCCGTGTCCCCCTGCCCTCCCCCGTGTCCCCCCGCCCTCCCCCGTGCCCCCCCCCCCCGGCCTCCCTAACGAGGCCGGAGCAGATACAAAGCCTCCCCTCTGTCCTGGTGGGGAAGTGGGTCGGTGGAGCAGAAGTGGCAGATCATATTAGGACCCAGCGCGTTGCACCAAAACAATGGCGTCCGGTCACTGCGGGAGACGAGGTCGAGGAGGACGAGGAGGACGAGGAGGACCAGGAGGACGAGGAGGACGAGGAGGACCAGGAGGACCAGGAGGACCAGGAGGACCAGGAGGACCAGGAGGACCAGGAGAACCAGGAGAACCAGGAGTGTCCTGGCTCTGTCATACTATTTCCTGTCTGTTTGACTTTGACTTATGTTTAGGTGAAGTGCAGTTCGCATGGTCTCCACAAGAGGGCGACGATCAACAACAGAGACGTCTGGAGCTGACGGAGGAGCAGAGAAGAAGCACCAGTGTTATGTTAGTAAGTTTGTTTCAGCCACGTTTGGTCCTCCGGCCACAGTGTGGCGCTGTGTGTGTGTGTGTGTGTAATTACCTGCCCTATATAAGGGTGAGGGAGGCGCACTCAGGTGGAGACATACATCTTTTTGACCGTGTCTATGGAGTGGGAAATCTGTGTACTTGTTGATGCCAAATAAACCTTTGAAAATACAGTCATTTCCAGTTATTTGTTGGAAGATCATTACTGTAGCCAGAGCGGACCTTTGCATCGGGCCAATCAAGGCCCCGACAAAGTTAGCAAGACACAGTGGAGTGAACACAGGAGAGAAACCTCATGGTCGTTCACACTGTGAGAAACATTTGCCCTTAAAGTGCATATGACACATCAGGGCTGCAACTAACGATTGTTTTGTAATCGATAAATCTATCGATTATTTTTACGATTAATCACTTAATCGTTTGGCTATTAATGGTGCAGGAAAATTCTATTTTTTCAATTTTTTTTAGCACGTTATAGCTTAAGTGGCGCTGTTTGAGGATGTGTTGATGGAGCAAACTAAAGGGAAATGTTTTTGAAGGCTCTATTAATGAAATTTACAATGTAACAAAACACTACAGATGCTAAATATAAAATCAAAGTTTTATCAAAAATACAACATTTTTATGTCATTTTTGCTCCATTTTAGTCTGTGTGAACCAGAAAGCGATTAATCGATTACTAAAATAGTTGTCAACTATTTCAAAATTGGCATTTTCAAATATGCAACCTTTTACTGAATGCAAAGAATTGTATAAACATTATTAACCCCTTAACTCCCGCCTGAACCGAGCACATTTTCTCCAGTTTGGCTTTACCCCAATCCAAAAGCTTCTGGAAAAAAGGTGAGAAAATAGCAACAAAACTGAGACGAAAACAATGATGGAAAAGTGACAAAAACTTATAAAAAATGACCAAAAAAAATTACAAATAATGACAAAAATGTTATTAAAAATAGACAAAAAATGACGAAAAAATGACAAAAAATTGATAAAAAATTGATAAAAAATTGACAAAAAATGACCCCAAAAAATGACAAAAAAATGACAAAAAAGTTACTAAAATGACTTGAATACGCCAAAAAAATGATGTGAGGAAAAAGATCCATTTAGTTGAGTTTTGTAGATCTTAGTTTTCAAATGAGGCGTTACACTGGCCTACAGGATTTGGGTAAAGCTGAACTGGAGAAAATGCTCTCAGTTCAGGCGGGAGTTAAGGGGTTAAGAAAAAAAAAAACTACACCTGAGCTGAAGAAAACTCCACCAGAAGTGCATTTATACAATAATGGCTGACTCCACACGCACAATAACTTACACTAAGTTGGAGTAAATTACAAATATATTGGTGCAAACATGACATCTGTTCAGAGCTAATCAAAAAATCTGATCAAAAATATCTGAAATAAATCGGAAAAACACAAATACATGTAAATAAGAGCGCCATCTGCTGTATTTTCAGTGCACATACCTTCTTCTACGTCACCACTGAAGAGCGTTCTGCTGTTGCAAAGGACAAATTCAATCACAGTTTTGACTTTCTAATCATACTTTCTCCACAAACTGATATTTTATGGGTGTAAAACTGTGATATGTTCCTTAAAGGGGGGGTATTCTGCAAAATCAACTTTTTCCAGCTTTCCATCCTGTTATTCTGTCACTCCCTCATTAAAAACATGGCTGAAGTGTTGCCTTGGCACATTCACGTATTTCTGGGTAATCTGTAAAAACTCTGATGGCGGCCATTTTAGGGATAGGTTTGCCTGAGTCCTCCTAGGAACGCCCCCACCTCCTGGAGACGCCTCCGAGCTTTGGTCACCAGCCGAGTAACCGACCACTGCTCCTCAGCAGAACCCCCTCCCCACTGATGCCACAGACAGCGTGTGGAGGGGGCGTGTCTAAAGGCTCAGAGGTTCTTAAAGAGACAGAGGCCTATTTCAAGACATTCACTACAGCCATTTTGAGAGAGACATTTTATACAAGGCAGTTATTCTAATTTACTGCATTTACAGACCAACAGAAGGTTTGTCATCATTGTAGTGAGATATAGACTGGTGCTATGGGACTGACAAAAGCAGAACACCCCCTCTTTAAAGCAGAACACCCCCTCTTTAAAGCAGAACACCCCCTCTTTAAAGCAGAACACCCCCTCTTTAAAGCAGAACACGCCCTCTTTAAAGCAGAACACCCCCTCTTTAAAGCAGAACACCCCCACAAACACCACTTACACCCCCCCTTACACAGAGCAGGGGAAGCTGCAGACCCGGAGCCGAGACAGAAACACTGTGAAGCGAATCCACCGTGAGAGTGCGCCCTCTGCTGGTAAAGACGGATAGAAGACGGTATTAGATCTTGGGAAGATTGATTTGATCAACTCAACAAACGTGAGACTTTAACCGAGTTATTTCATTTTATGATTTCTTATGAACCAACCAGTTACATGCCACCCAAAAAATGCCATTGCAGGCTGTAAAGTAAATGTATAATTTATTCATAATGATGTATTACGGGTTCCTTTTACTTTCTGTGGCAAATTATTGCATATGTTAATTTGAAAGAATCTTGGCCTGGACACAGGAGTTTTAACCTGGACTCACTTAAAATCACTTGAATAAAGGTTTTTTATGTTAAATTTATGTCGGATCAGATAAAAACGCTAATGCCAATGGAACAAACAGAAATCCCACTGGAAATCAGGAAAATTCACTTTTACTGTAAAACATATTTATTATTCACTTGAAATTATACAAAATCATCTGAATTAAGAAAAAACTTGTGCTTGTTCCATTGGCAAGAATATATCTGGCCAGACCTAATCTACTCCAACTTTAGATTTAATCCCTTAATTCAAATAGATTTAAGTCATTTCTACCTGTAGATGAGCATTCTTTTAGGATTATGGCCTATAAGGGTCAGAGGTGGGAGACTCTAGTCACATGACTTGACTCGAGTCGCAGTTTTCGGGACTTGAGACTTACTTGACCAAAGCTGCAAAAGACTTGACTTGACTTGGGACTTGTTGTTTGTGACTCGAGACTGAACTTGGACTTGAGGCCAGTGACTCTCAGTGACTCGCTGTGACTTTATAGTTATTATTTATTTGAGTGAAACTGTGGAAAGATCAGGATTCATTTGTAAAAGCGGCGCATCTTTGTTTACATTATGGTGATTATCCACATGCGTGTTCGGTTTCCCCACGAAGCGTCTGATCAATACAGCGCGAAAAGGAGGAAATACGACGTCGAAATACGTGCATTAAAAGTTTTCTAAACAAAGTGAAGAGGTGGAGATTTACGGACAGGAAAACGTTTGAAACAATGGGCTGGACCTACAGCGCAGACGGGCGGCCTCAAGAACGACGATGCGTAAGAGCTGATTCATCTACAGGAATCTCGGGGCTTTTCGATGTTTTAAGGCGTTTACACAAAGTTACAGCATTTAGAGGTTATTTTCTGCATCCGCCACAGCCCAGTGACAGCGGGACTGAAGGCTGCGCAGAATCTACTCTGAGCAGGGGCGAATCCGAGTATACAGGGGCTGGGGCAGTACAGGGGAACCACTGACAGAAGAACTGCCAGAAACTAACAAAAATAAAAACATTATTTTATATTTATCTTTCAGACTGCAGGAAAAGCAGCTCGTGTTTAAAAGACTCTGTTTCATATTTTTTAAGTCGTACTATTTATAATACATATATTTTGACTGTTGTGGCGTTTAAATTGTAATTAGCCTTTAAATCCAAATCCATGAATTTTTAAAAGTTTGATTTTAGCCTAAATTTTCAAAATTACAGTATCTTGAGAAAGCACTTGTTATTTTCAAGATTAAACACATGAAAAGTCGACACGCTGGCGTTTGTGACTTGAGGTGACTTGCCGGCTAAAGCAAGACTTGACTTGACTTGACTTGACTTGACCCCATGACCGATTGACTTGGACTTACTTGAGACTTGCGTTTAGTGACTTACTCCCACCTCTGATAAGGCGGCTCTGCTAAGACATTTTAAGGAATTGACAGCACATTTCTAGAGTAACAGGCATTTGATCTCTGATTTGGGTCATAATATTTCTCAAAATCATCTCGATTTTGATGATGGAGGGCCGGTTTTGGCCCCCGGGCCTGACGTTGCCTCCCCCTGCCCTGAACTGTGTCTGTGACCTCGTCCTTCATGTCTGAGGAAACGTATTACATACTTTTCGTGTCCTTGTGGCTGAAACAGAGCCTGAAAAAGAGCCTCGATTATTAAAGTCCGGGTGTGAGTTTGGTTTTGTTGTGAGTAAATACGTGGCAGCGCTTACATCAGACTCAGGGTTTATTTACGGATGGTTCTTCACCTCGTCTGTGATTCTGAGGCCGAGTGATCAGAAATAAAGCGTGTTTTAAATGTCAGGTCATCCCAGTCTAACTCTGCAGACTCTGAACCCGCCCTGGGACTGACCCCTCGTGTGCTGCTGGATTAAATAAAGGTAAATGACCACGGGGTCGATGGCGGCTGATTTATCCTCGCCGCGTTCCAGCCGTGGAGCAGCAGGAGAGACATTAACACGACTGACGACGCCATCGCTCAGAGACGTCCATTTTACAACCGCATCAGCTGTTTACCCAGAGCCTCGCGGCCCAACGATCTGCCCCACACTCCGCCCCGAGGCCCCCCCATGTCCCCCCCCATGTCCCCCCCCCCAGTCTAAAACCCACACACGTATCAGAGAGGGGGGAAGCTGCAGACCCGGAGCCCAGACGGAAACACCGGGAAGCCAATCCACCGTGAGAGAGCGCCCTCTGCTGGTAAAGACGGATACACGACGGTGTCAGGTCTTGGGAAGATTTGATTTGATCAACTCAGCGAACGTGAGACTTTAACCGAGTTATTTCATTTTTAGGATTTCTTATGAACCAATTTTGAAATCGTAGATGCTTCTGTTGTTTGATAAAGATAACATGACACATTAATGTTGTTTTAAAGATACAATTTTCATTTTTTTTTCATTTTCTTTATTTATTCATTTGAGCAGACTTTGTGCTCAAAAGGAGTAGTATCTCTAATTCAAGTTATCATCACATAAACTTTCCGCTCATGCAGGAAACCGATGCTGAGTCTGTGCTTACATACTGATATAAATCGTTTATGATCGTACAAAACTTCAAAGAATTTCATCATTTAAAGTCTACCAAAAAATAAAAATAAAGGATTTATTCATTTACAGTGGTAAATAAATAAATACACCATATGGTACATAAGAGTTATACCAAGGCACATCTCTCTTTCGTTCTGATCACACAAAAATATATATAATATCGCTCAGCCCTGCTATACCAACTATACCCAAATGTACAAGCTCCGTATAACCCGTATAACTCCGTATAACATGACACATTAATGTTGTTTTAAAG
The DNA here is from genome assembly GCF_951799975.1 of Gobius niger. NCBI lineage: Eukaryota > Metazoa > Chordata > Actinopteri > Gobiiformes > Gobiidae > Gobius > Gobius niger. The sequence continues at coordinate 61,956 of NW_027639273.1, read as the reverse complement.
CTCATTTTTAGCCCAGAATTACAACATTTGATTTTTCCACATTAATGACATCAGTTTGATCTTTTGTTTTGCTGCTGAATTTAGGAAACAAAGACCCTGACGATACAAATGTTATTGTTTACTGTGTTATTGCATCTGCAAACTAACATTATTAACCCTGTGATTTCTCTCCTTTCTTTACTGATACAGCACTGGCCGTTACCACAATAAACATGTGATTTTGTTCCAAAATATTGTCTCTGTCCCTGTTGAACAAATGAACAAATGAACAAATGAAGGCTCTGTTCTACAACATACAATGAAAAGAGTAAAACACACAGTTTTAATTTCATAAAATAACCCAAATAATAGTACGTGTCGCCTAAACTAAGTTACATGTCAACACATTCTGAATTACACAAAATAATCCCAACGATACAACTGTAAAACATGAGCTAAATACCGTCGTATATCTGTCTTTACCAGCAGAGGGCGCACTCTCACGGTGGATTCGCTTTTCACGGTGGATCTGTCTCGGCTTCGGGTCTGCAGCTCAACATTATTGCTTTAACTGAATCTCTGAGCTCGAGTTCTCAGACTTTTATACAAAGAACCACATCTGTTCATAACAAATGGCTCCAACTCAAACTTCTGAGAGAAGGTGATGTCAAACACAGGGTGGTCCTACCGGGGTCGTTAGTGACAGAGGCCACGTCATGTGATCTGCTTCAAACAGAGCTTTATTTAAAGGCACACTGCGTAACATTTCGGACTTCACCATCAGTACAAAACAGGCTCCTGATGATCAGCTCAGCTCAGAACATGTTATTACTGCAGTGGTTCATCAGAGAACGAACCTGTTTCAATCTCACATCCTGCTGACTTTAATCACATCTTCTCCATGGAGACGAGATGGAGACGCTCCCACCCCCGGGACATGATTTACAATCAAGTGTTAGGAGAGCGGAGCCACTCACAGCAACAACACATGTTTATGTTTAACCCCTTAACTCCCACCTGGACCGAGCACATTTTCTCCAGCTTTACCCCAATCCAAAAGCTTCTGGAAGAAAGGTGTGAAAATAGCAACAAAACTGAGACGAAAACAAGGATGAAAATGTGAAAAAAGTGAGAAAACATTGGCGAAAAAGTGACAAAAAATTGACAAAAAAAGGAGAAAAAATGGACGAAAAATTGACAAAAAATGGACGAAAAATTGACAAAAAAATGAGAAAACATTGGTGAAAAAGTGACAAAAAATGGACGAAAAAGTGATAAGAATTTGACAAAAAAAATGCTAATAATTTGACGCAAAAGTGACAAAAAATGTACAAAAATTTGACAAAAAAATGAGAAAAAAGTGACAAAAAATGAGAAAAAAGTGACAAAAAATGTACAAAAAATGACAAAAATGGACAAAAAGTGATAAGAATTTGACAAAAAAAATTGAATAATTTGACGAAAAAGTGACGAAAAAAAAGACAAAAAATTGACGAAAATTGACAAAAAAATTGACAAAAAATGACACAAAAAAGACAAAAAAATGACAAAAATGTGATGAAAAATGTGCCAAAAATGTCATAAAAATGTCACAAAAAATTTACGAAAATTGACAAAAATGTGATAAAAATTTGACAAAAAAAGTGACAAAAATGACACAAAAAAAGACAAAAATGTGACAAAAAGTGAAAAAAATGAAGAAAAAAAAATTACAAAAAAGTTACAAAAATGAATTGAATACCACAAAAAGTGATGTAAAAAAATCTGATGACATGAGGAAAAAGATCAATTTAGTTTTGTAGGTCTTTCAAATGAGGCGTTACACTGGCCTACAGGATTTGGGTAAAGCTGAACTGGAGAAAATGCTCTGGGTTCAGGCGGGAGTTAAGGGTTTAAATAAAAGAACAATCCAGAACAATGTCTCTCTCTGACCTGTCACAGGCTTATCTCAGGTCAGTCCATGATTCAGGTCTGTCTGAGTCACATCCTCACCATCACGTCCTCCTGCTCCTCAGACGAAGCTCTGCTGATGCTTCAGTGTGACCTGGGACCCTCTCAGCTTCAGCTCAGCTTCACACGGCAGATCCCTCTCTTTTCCACTGTCTGGACATTCTGTAAAAGGATTAACATCAAGTAAGTGTCCGCCATTGTGTAGCTGTGTTAGCATAATGCTTTAAAACATGGTTGTATAAGCAATAGTATAAACAATTAGAGTCAGGGCCAGTGGGTCACACGTGAAACACACAGAACTGCAAATAATCATAATAATACTTCATTTATTTTATTTCATTTTAATACAAATGTTAACTATGGCAAGTTTTAATCAAACAAAATCAACAACTGTAGGAATATAGTGCAAAATGTAAACAACAACAACAGCTACAGTGACTTTACCTCATTCATCTGTGACTCAGAGAAAATGTGATGTTTTAAAAGTCATTTTTTAACATGAACATTTGTTGATGTAACAACCTTTGCAAAAAACGTTTGAAGAAAGAGGAAGTTGATGCTACAAAGCAGTGTTAATTTCGTCGACTAAAATATTTAGTCTTAATTTTAGTCAAAGTGATATTTTTGTGACTAAAATTGGACTAAAACTAAATTAAAAGTTTTTCATGAGATTAAAACTGTGACTAAAATGTCCAGATGTTTGAGTCGACTAAAATCAGACTAAATAAAAATGAAAAGGAGAGACTAAAATCATCCAAACTTGTATTGACCGTCTGAAAAAGCCTCATATCATTTAAATTCTCTGCCAAATGAACAGGTCTGAGCTTTGTTCATGTGGAAGCAGCTCCATGAAGTCGAGGACCACGATTAAATATGATTATAATGAATATTCTAAATGCAAAGTCGACTAAATAAGTCTTAATTTTAGTCGAGTAAATTGACATGTAATTTTAGTCGACTAAAACTAGACTAAAATTGAAACTTTTTTTTGACTAACTCTTGACTAAAATTAAATTACATTTTAGTAAAAAGACTAAGACTAAAACTAAACTAAAATATGTTGTCAAAATTAACACAAAGCTGTGATTGATAATTATCAAGACACCACAGTGTTTCCTTCACTCTGCGAAAGGAGTGAAACAGCGCCCCCAATTTGACGCTGGTGGCCAAACAGTGTACTGCATCCACATTTACCATCGAGAATGAATGGGAAGAGTTCGTTTTAACCACATGCTGGGCCTTAAATAAAACTGTCCATGTTAGTTACACATACTCACGTACTTGTACTGAAGTAACTGTACTTTACCAGTAGTTTTCTCATACAGTTACTTCTACTTGAGTCATACTAAATGAAGTATCTGTTTCTTACTTGAGTAAAAGTGTCTCGTTTCCTGATGTTCGTGAACGCGGCTCCAGCCTGATGCCTTGTGCTAACTGTTAGCTGCTGTAAAGTTAAGTTTCTGTAAGATTCTCCACAGAGGGGGGGTCATGGCCCCCCCTGGCCTCTGTCCCGTGGTTATGACGCGGTCATCGTGTCGCTGAGGTCACTTTTCACCTCCTCCTCTTTGTTTTGTCCAGTTTTCCACAGTTTCAGCTCCGCTTTAGCCGCGGAGCTAACGCGAACCGGACGCGTGAGAGTGGACTTTAGACCTGGGGGGTGTCCGGGAGTGAAACCTCTGACAGCGCCAGCAGCAGCTCCTCTGTGCTCCTCAGAACCCCCTCAGATGGACCTCCAGATGGACTTCCAGACGCTCTGCTCTCAGGACTTCTACGCGCGGGTGTCGGAGCGGAGCGGCTGCGGAGCGGAGCGCGGCGTTCCGGAGGCGGAGGCGCGGCGGGAGTTCAGGCGCTGCGGAGGTGAAGGGTCAGGCGTGAGAGGAGCGGGGGGTCACGGGGGGGGCGCGGGGGCTCCTGGGGGGTCACGGGGCTCCGGGTCACTCTGGGTCACGGTCTGAGTCTGTGTTTGTGAAACAGGAGTCACGTACTTGGATCACGCCGCGGCCACGCTGTTCCCGGAGTCTGCGCTGAGGAACTACTGTGAGGACGTCAGTGCCAACCTGTACGGTGAGGAGGCACCAGCTTAATAATAATAATAATCATAATAATAATGTATTATTATCATTATTATAAACCAGTGTTAATTTTGACAACATATTTTATTTTAGTCTTAGTCTTTTGACTAAAATGTAATTTAATTTTAGTCAAGATTTAGTAAAAAAAAAAAACTTTTCAATTTTAGTCTAGTTTTAGTCGACTAAAACTGCATGTCAATTTTTTTGCATTTATAATATTCATTATAATCATGTTTAGTATCACTTTTTAGGTTCGTTTTTTCAGACACTAAGGTTAGAGAAAAACCGAACCTAAAAAGTGATACTAGAACACAAGCAGACACAATGAACGTTACGAAGTTTAATCATGTTTAATGTTGTTCCTCTGCTTCATGTTTCTGCTCCACATGAACAAAGCTCAGAGCTGATCCTTTAAACATGATCTGAGGCTCTTTCAGACGCTCAATACAAGTTTGGATGATTTTAGTCTCTCCTTTTCAGTTTTATTTAGTCTGATTTTAGTCGACTCAAATATCACTTTGACTAAAATTAAGACTAAATATTTTAGTCGACGACATTAACACTGTTATAAACTACTGCTGAGACTGCGGCCCCCGCGACCCAGTCCCCCAGATAAAGCGGAAAAAATAGATGGATGAACTACTGTGAGGACGTCAGTGCTAACCTGTACAGTGAGGAAACATGAGCTCAATGACGGGCGATTTAAGGATACCTTTTCCCCTTTATCTATCTATCTATCTATCTATCTATCTATCTATCTATCTATCTATCTATCTATCTATCTTTCTTTCTTTCTTTCTTTCTTTCTTTCTTTCTTTCTTTCTTTCTTTCTTTCTTTCTTTCTTTCTTTCTTTCTTTCTTTCTTTCTTTCTTTTTTCCTTCCTTCCTTCCTTCCTTCCTTCTTTCCTTCTTTCCTTCTTGGTCATGTTTTTACTAATATTTTTCTACTTTTACACATTCATGATTATTATTATTCATTTTTTTCCCATTTTTTTTTCAAAATTTCTGCCACAATTTCTCCTTTTTTTGTGATCTTTTGTTTTTTTTATTGAAGTGTTACATTGCATTGGCATTTTGCACTTTTTTGCATGCGTTACACTTTCATTTTACACCCTCTTTGTTTCCCACGTCCCCATTTCCCTTGTGTTGGGCAGAGAAACTCAACAATGCGTAAAAAGCCGTCCCCAAAAATGAACGTCCCTTTTTTTTTTTCAAAGAATAATTTTTCCTACGTTATCCCAGTTTATTTATAATTTCCCTGTTTTTCCCCTCATTTTTGCAGTTTTTTCTGTACTAATGTTTTCCCTATTCCTCCCCATGTGTTTCCTCATTTTTTTTCTAAATGTTTTCCTTATTTTCTCCACATTTTCTCCCATTCTTCCACATCTTGGATCCTCTGCTCCTGTTCTGAAGTGTTATATCTGATGTGAGACTAAACCGTCCTGAGGAAGATGGAGCCCTGTGACTGTCAGGCGCTCAGGAGAGGGAGGGGGGTCATGTGACCTGACGGCGCCGCTCGGCCTCACATGTTCTCGCTCCGTGACCAACTGACATTTCTCTGATTTTCTCCTAAACGTCTCGTCATGTTTTACTCAAAGATCTGTTTTCAGCTCGTCCTCCACATTTGAAAAGATCGAAAACAGCTCCATCCGTCTCCTTCTCCAAACCGCCGAGGACAAAGCTCTGGTGTCAGGAAGTTCACGTCCTACTGGTGTCCACAGAACAGAGCTCCACAGTCCCGCCCCTGCAGTCCTGTGGCTCCGGAAGCAAAAAATCCCTGTCTACACGACCGTTGATTTTCCAAAAATTCAAATATTAAGAGTTTAACGTCACCGCAAAAGCTCAATCAATCAATCAATCAATCAATCAATCAAAACAACTTTCTTCATCCCAATGGGCAGTTCTGTTCACTGCTCTCTGGTCATAAAAAACAGTAAATGGAAACACATACGAGCACATACAGACGTCCTGAACTGTAAGAGCATCAGAACACAAGAGGACCAGGAAAAAAAGAACAGGATAAACTCTGCCTTCCTCGATGTTGTCATTTAAGTTTCTGACAACTAGGGCTGTGCAATTAATCGAAATTCGATTGCGATTTCGATTACAACAGTAAACAATTACAAAATTAGCATAATCGCAAAAAATCGATTATAATATTTTTTTTCTAATTTTTTAATTTTTTTACATTTTTATTTTTTTACATTTTTTTTTCTAATTTTTAATTTTTTAATTTTTGTCCTTTTTTTTATGGGTTTTTGTCTTTTTTTGCTGGATTTTTGTCACTTTTTTGATGGATTTTTGTCACTTTTTTGATGGATTTTTGTCACTTTTTTGCTGGATTTTTGTCACTTTTTTGATGGATTTGTGTCATTTTTTTGATGGATTTTTGTCACTTTTTTGATGGATTTGTGTCATTTTTTTGATGGATTTTTGTCACTTTTTTGATGGATTTGTGTCATTTTTTTGCTGGATTTTTGTCACTTTTTTGATGGATTTTTGTCACTTTTTTGATGGGTTTTTGTCTTTTTTTGATGGATTTTTGTCACTTTTTTGATGGATTTTTGTCACTTTTTTGATGGATTTTTGTCACTTTTTTGATGGATTTTTGTCACTTTTTTGATGGATTTTTGTCACTTTTTTGATGGATTTTTGTCACTTTTTTGATGGATTTTTGTCACTTTTTTGATGGGTTTTTGTCACTTTTTTGATGGATTTTTGTCACTTTTTTGATGGATTTTTGTCACTTTTTTGATGGATTTGTGTCATTTTTTTGATGGGTTTTTGTCACTTTTTTGATGGATTTTTGTCACTTTTTTGATGGATTTTTGTCACTTTTTTGATGGATTTGTGTCATTTTTTTGATGGATTTTTGTCACTTTTTTGCTGGATTTTTGTCACTTTTTTGATGGATTTGTGTCATTTTTTTGCTGGATTTTTGTCACTTTTTTGATGGATTTTTGTCACTTTTTTGCTGGATTTTTGTCACTTTTTTGATGGGTTTTTGTCACTTTTTTGATGGGTTTTTGTCACTTTTTTGATGGATTTTTGTCACTTTTTTGATGGATTTGTGTCATTTTTTTGATGGATTTTTGTCACTTTTTTGCTGGATTTTTGTCACTTTTTTGATGGATTTGTGTCATTTTTTTGCTGGATTTTTGTCACTTTTTTGCTGGATTTTTGTCACTTTTTTGCTGGATTTTTGTCACTTTTTTGATGGATTTTTGTCACTTTTTTGATGGGTTTTTGTCTTTTTTTGATGGATTTTTGTCACTTTTTTGATGGATTTTTGTCACTTTTTTGATGGATTTTTGTCACTTTTTTGATGGATTTTTGTCACTTTTTTGATGGATTTGTGTCATTTTTTTGATGGATTTTTGTCACTTTTTTGATGGGTTTTTGTCTTTTTTTGATGGATTTTTGTCACTTTTTTGATGGATTTTTGTCACTTTTTTGATGGATTTTTGTCACTTTTTTGATGGATTTTTGTCACTTTTTTGATGGATTTGTGTCATTTTTTTGATGGATTTTTGTCACTTTTTTGATGGATTTTTGTCACTTTTTTGATGGGTTTTTGTCACTTTTTTGATGGATTTTTGTCACTTTTTTGATGGATTTTTGTCACTTTTTTGATGGATTTGTGTCATTTTTTTGATGGATTTTTGTCACTTTTTTGCTGGATTTTTGTCACTTTTTTGATGGATTTGTGTCATTTTTTTGCTGGATTTTTGTCACTTTTTTGATGGATTTTTGTCACTTTTTTGCTGGATTTTTGTCACTTTTTTGATGGATTTTTGTCACTTTTTTGATGGATTTTTGTCACTTTTTTGATGGATTTTTGTCACTTTTTTGATGGATTTTTGTCACTTTTTTGATGGATTTGTGTCATTTTTTTGATGGATTTTTGTCACTTTTTTGATGGATTTTTGTCACTTTTTTGATGGATTTGTGTCATTTTTTTGATGGATTTGTGTCATTTTTTTGATGGATTTTTGTCACTTTTTTGATGGATTTGTGTCATTTTTTTGATGGATTTTTGTCACTTTTTTGATGGATTTTTGTCACTTTTTTGATGGATTTTTGTCACTTTTTTGATGGATTTGTGTCATTTTTTTGATGGATTTTTGTCACTTTTTTGATGGATTTTTGTCACTTTTTTGATGGATTTTTGTCAACAAATAATCGTTTGAATAATCGTGATTTCAATTATGACAAAAATAATCGTGATTATTATTTTTTCAATAATCGAGCAGCCCTACTGACAGCAGTCGGAATGAAGGACTTTGAATAGCGTTTCTTTTCTGTTGGGGGACGACATATCGGCCCCCGGAGCCATCAGAGCAAAGTGCGACCGCAAGACATGGTTTTGTTGACCCAAAATCGATGGAGTCTTTTGGACGACTCTTTTCTTCCAGACTGAGGCGAGGTCTTCAAAACGCACACCAGGAATCTGACCCCACACTTTGACAATGTGGTTCAGACGGTTCTTGTTTTCCACAGACCGGCGTCAAACCAGCAAATAAAAGAAAAGGTTAAGACACTTTCAATAAAACAATGATAAAAGTTACTTAAAGTATTTGCTGATGCATTAAAAGAGTTCAGTTTCCTCGTCAGGTGAACTCGCTGCTGTCCACGTTTCACACTTTGCTCTGTGTTTTTATCAAATCGTAGAGAGGAATCAAAAACAGTCCCCAAGTCCTTAAAAGAGTCGACCTTTTCCACCTCCTCCCCCGTGGATGAAGCTCGGTTTGGGGCGCTCTGGATTCCTCCTAAAGTCAACTATGGAGCAATTCATGACCATAAAATGTTCATTTCAATCCAAAAAGAAGACTTGATGTTGAAGAAAAGGCAAAGGTACAAGGCTGTGACATCATTCACTTCCTGACTATAGAAACTCCGTATCCCAGGAGCCATTGCGACATCGCGCCCGCTGGTCAAGGCAACCAGGTTTTCAGCAAACACGGCCAGTTTCTGTTACTTTCAGACAAAAGTTCTATATTATTTCACTGTTAAACAATCTGAATCTGCTAATGGAATAAACATGATGGTGGTTCGTTTAATTGGACATTTTTCTGACGTTTTTCTTCCTCTCAGTGTTAGATCTGGATAAAATGTCCACTCTCGGCCTGCATTATGTTGGAATACATTGTTTATAATATGTCGTCTACATTACAATAAATAAACACGTGTGGGAACGTGAAGCTCCACCAATCAAAAGCCTGGTAGTAGATCATGGGTCCAACAGGTTCATGATCTGTGACCTGAGGTTCCTCTGTCGTTCATCTCGTCCAGACTCTGAGCCTTTACCTCGCTCGTCTGCAGCTAAAGGTGTTAATGTGGTTAATGTGGTTAATGTGGTTAATGTGGTTAATGTGGTGTTAATGTGGTGTTAATGGTGTTAATGTGTCTCCACAGGAAACCCCCACAGCCACAGCCCGAGCAGCCGCCTGACACACGACAGTCTGGAGCGAGTGAGACTCAGGTGACGAGGCTGAACCTTCACACGAGGAGCTCCTCCTCTTTTCCTCCTCTTTTCCTCCTCTTTTCCTCCTCTTTTCCTCCTCTTTTCCTCCTCTTTACCTCCTCTTTTCCTCCTCATTTCCTCCTCTTTTCCTCCTCTTTTCCTCCTCATTTCCTCCTCTTTTCCTCCTCATTTCCTCCTCTTTTCCTCCTCATTTCCTCCTCTTTTCCTCCTCTCTTCCTCCTCTTTTCCTCCTCATTTCCTCCTCTTTTCCTCCTCATTTCCTCCTCTTTTCCTCCTCATTTCCTCCTCATTTCCTCCTCAGTTCCTCCTGGTTTCCCCCAGGTTTCCTCCAGGTTTCCTCCTCTTTTCCTCCTCTTTTCCTCCAGGTTTCCTCCAGGTTTCCTCCAGGTTTCCTCCTCTTTTCCTCCTCTTTTCCTCCAGGTTTCCTCCAGGTTTCCTCCAGGTTTCCTCCAGGTTTCCTCCTCTTTTCCTCCTCTTTTCCCCCAGGTTTCCCCCAGGTTTCCTCCAGGTTTCCTCCAGCTTTCCCCCAGGTTTCCCCCAGGTTTCCCCCAGGTTTCCTCCAGGTTTCCTCCAGGTTTCCTCCTGGTTTCCTCCAGGTTTCCCCCAGGTTTCCCACAAGGTTTCCTCAAGGTTTCCTCCAGGTTTCCTCCTCTTTACCTCCTGGTTTCCTCCAGGTTTCCTCCTGGTTTCCTCCAGGTTTCCTCCAGGTTTCCTCCTCTTTACCTCCTGGTTTCCTCCTGGTTTCCTCCTGGTTTCCTCCAGGTTTCCTCCAGGTTTCCTCCTCTTTACCTCCTGGTTTCCTCCTGGTTTCCTCCAGGTTTCCTCCAGGTTTCCTCCTCTTTACCTCCTGGTTTCCTCCTGGTTTCCTCCAGGTTTCCTCCTGGTTTCCTCCAGGTTTCCCCCAGGTTTCCTCCAGGTTTCCTCCTCTTTTCCTCCTGGTTTCCTCCTCTTTTCCTCCTGGTTTCCTCCTCTTTTCCTCCAGGTTTCCTCCTGGTTTCCTCCTGGTTTCCTCCTGGTTTCCCCCTGGTTTCCTCCAGGTTTCCTCCAGGTTTCCTCCTGGTTTCCTCCTGGTTTCCTCCTGGTTTCCTCCTGGTTTCCTCCTGGTTTCCCCTGGTTTCCTCCAGGTTTCCTCCTGGTTTCCTCCTGGTTTCCTCCAGGTTTCCTCCTGGTTTCCTCCTGGTTTCCCCTGGTTTCCTCCAGGTTTCCTCCTGGTTTCCTCCAGGTTTCCTCCTGGTTTCCTCCAGGTTTCCTCCTGGTTTCCTCCTGGTTTCCTCCTGGTTTCCCCTGGTTTCCTCCAGGTTTCCTCCTGGTTTCCTCCAGGTTTCCCCCAGGTTTCCTCCAGGTTTCCTCCAGGTTTCCTCCTGGTTTCCTCCTGGTTTCCTCCTGGTTTCCTCCAGGTTTCCTCCTGGTTTCCTCCTGGTTTCCCCCTGGTTTCCCCCTGGTTTCCTCCAGGTTTCCTCCAGGTTTCCTCCTGGTTTCCTCCTCTTTTCCTCCAGGTTTCCTCCTGGTTTCCTCCTGGTTTCCTCCTGGTTTCCTCCTGGTTTCCTCCTCTTTTCCTCCAGGTTTCCTCCTGGTTTCCTCCTGGTTTCCTCCTGGTTTCCTCCAGGTTTCCTCCTGGTTTCCTCCAGGTTTCCTCCTGGTTTCCTCCAGGTTTCCTCCAGGTTTCCTCCTGGTTTCCTCCAGGTTTCCTCCAGGTTTCCTCCTGGTTTCCTCCAGGTTTCCTCCTGGTTTCCTCCAGGTTTCCTCCTGGTTTCCTCCAGGTTTCCTCCAGGTTTCCTCCAGGTTTCCTCCTGGTTTCCTCCAGGTTTCCTCCAGGTTTCCTCCTGGTTTCCTCCAGGTTTCCTCCTGGTTTCCTCCTCTTTTCCTCCAGGTTTCCTCCTGGTTTCCTCCTGGTTTCCTCCTGGTTTCCTCCAGGTTTCCCCCTGGTTTCCTCCAGGTTTCCTCCAGGTTTCCTCCTCGTTTCCTCCTCGTCTCCTCCTCGTCTCCCCCTCGTCTCCTCCTCGTCTCCCCCTCGTCTCCTCCTCGTCTCCTCCTCGTCTCCTCCTCTTTTCCTCCCCCTCTCCTCCTCGTCTCCTCCTCGTCTCCTCCTCTTTTCCTCCCCCTCTCCTCCTCGTCTCCTCCTCGTCTCCTCCTCTTTTCCTCCCCCTCTCCTCCTCGTCTCCCCCTCGTCTCCCCCTCGTCTCCTCCCCCTCTCCTCCCCCTCTCCTCCTCACCTCCGCCTCTCGTCCTCGTCTCCTCCTCGTCTCCCCCTCGTCTCCTCCCCCTCTCCTCCTCGTCTCCTCCTCGTCTCCCCCTCGTCTCCTCCCCCTCTCCTCCTCGTCTCCTCCTCGTCTCCTCCTCGTCTCCTCCTCGTCTCCCCCTCGTCTCCTCCCCCTCTCCTCCCCCTCTCCTCCTCGCCTCCTCACCTCCGCCTCTCGTCCTCAGGATCCTGCAGTTCTTCGACGCTGACCCGGACCAGTACTCGGTGGTCTTCACCTCGGGCTGCACGGCGGCGCTCCGGCTGGTGGCCGAGACCTTCCCGTGGCGCCCGGGCAGCGTGTTCGGGTACCTCACGGACAGCCACACCTCGGTGGTCGGCATGCGGGGGCTGACCTCCGCCCTGGGCGCCGCCTCGCTGCCCGTCGCTCCCGAGGACTTCACGGACGAGGAGGACGAGGAGGACGAGGACGAGAAGGACCACGAGGACCACGAGGACCACGAGGGCCACGAGGAGACGCCGCACCTCTTCTCCTTCCCGGCGCAGAGTAACTTCTCCGGGAGGAAGTACCCGCTGAGCCGCGTGACGGGCGTCAGGGCGCGGCGCCTGTACCCGGCCTCCGCCCACAGGGGGCGCTGGAGGGTCCTGCTGGACGCCGCCTCCTTCGTGTGCACCTCCCCGCTCAGTCTGAGGCGCTGCCCGGCCGACTTCGTCCCCGTGTCCTTCTATAAGCTGCTGGGCTTCCCCACGGGCCTGGGCGCGCTCCTCGTGCGCCTCGACGCCGCCTCAGCGCTAAAGAAGAGGTTCTTCGGAGGCGGGACGGCGGCCGCGTACCTCGCAGGGGAGGATTACTATGTGGAGGCGAGGAGCACGTCCGACAGGTAAGGGAGGCGCAACTGGTACATCCACTCACCGGGAAGCACAGAGACAAGGAGCGAGAGGCTCAGGCATCCTCACGAGGTTAAACGAGGTTAAACGAGGTTAAACGAGGTTAAACGAGGAGAGAGAGGCTCAGGCATCCTCACGAGGTTAAACGAGGTTAAACGAGGAGCGAGAGGCTCACACATCCTCACGAGGTTAAACGAGGTTAAACGAGGAGCGAGAGGCTCACACATCCTCACGAGGTTAAACGAGGTTAAACGAGGTTAAACGAGGAGCGAGAGGCTCAGGCATCCTCACGAGGTTAAACGAGGTTAAACGAGGAGCGAGAGGCTCACACATCCTCACGAGGTTAAACGAGGTTAAACGAGGAGCGAGAGGCTCACACATCCTCACGAGGTTAAACGAGGTTAAACGAGGTTAAACGAGGAGCGAGAGGCTCAGGCATCCTCACGAGGTTAAACGAGGTTAAACGAGGAGCGAGAGGCTCAGGCATCCTCACGAGGTTAAACGAGGAGCGAGAGGCTCAGACATCCTCACGAGGTTAAACGAGGTTAAACGAGGAGCGAGAGGCTCAGGCATCCTCACGAGGTTAAACGAGGTTAAACGAGGAGCGAGAGGCTCAGGCATCCTCACGAGGTTAAACGAGGTTAAACGAGGAGCGAGAGGCTCAGGCATCCTCACGAGGTTAAACGAGGAGCGAGAGGCTCAGACATCCTCACGAGGTTAAACGAGGTTAAACGAGGAGCGAGAGGCTCAGACATCCTCACGAGGTTAAACGAGGTTAAACGAGGTTAAAAGAGGAGCGAGAGACTCAGACATCCTCACGAGGTTAAACGAGGAGCGAGAGGCTCAGATATCCTCACGAGGTTAAACGAGGTTAAACGAGGAGCGAGAAGCTCAGGCATCCTCACGAGGTTAAACGAGGAGCGAGAGGCTCAGGCATCCTCATGAGGTTAAACGAGGTTAAACGAGGAGCGAGAGGCTCAGGCATCCTCACGAGGTTAAACGAGGTTAAACGAGGAGCGAGAGGCTCAGGCATCCTCACGAGGTTAAACGAGGTTAAACGAGGAGCGAGAGGCTCAGGCATCCTCACGAGGTTAAACGAGGAGCGAGAGGCTCAGACATCCTCACGAGGTTAAACGAGGTTAAACGAGGAGCGAGAGGCTCAGACATCCTCACGAGGTTAAACGAGGTTAAACGAGGTTAAAAGAGGAGCGAGAGACTCAGACATCCTCACGAGGTTAAACGAGGAGCGAGAGGCTCAGGCATCCTCACGAGGTTAAACGAGGTTAAACGAGGAGCGAGAGGCTCAGGCATCCTCACGAGGTTAAACGAGGAGCGAGAGGCTCAGACATCCTCACGAGGTTAAACGAGGTTAAACGAGGAGCGAGAGGCTCAGGCATCCTCACGAGGTTAAACGAGGTTAAACGAGGAGCGAGAGGCTCAGGCATCCTCACGAGGTTAAACGAGGTTAAACGAGGAGCGAGAGGCTCAGGCATCCTCACGAGGTTAAACGAGGAGCGAGAGGCTCAGACATCCTCACGAGGTTAAACGAGGTTAAACGAGGAGCGAGAGGCTCAGACATCCTCACGAGGTTAAACGAGGTTAAACGAGGTTAAAAGAGGAGCGAGAGACTCAGACATCCTCACGAGGTTAAACGAGGAGCGAGAGGCTCAGATATCCTCACGAGGTTAAACGAGGTTAAACGAGGAGCGAGAAGCTCAGGCATCCTCACGAGGTTAAACGAGGAGCGAGAGGCTCAGGCATCCTCATGAGGTTAAACGAGGTTAAACGAGGAGCGAGAGGCTCAGGCATCCTCACGAGGTTAAACGAGGTTAAACGAGGAGCGAGAGGCTCAGGCATCCTCACGAGGTTAAACGAGGTTAAACGAGGAGCGAGAGGCTCAGGCATCCTCATGAGGTTAAACGAGGTTAAACGAGGAGCGAGAGGCTCAGGCATCCTCACGAGGTTAAACGAGGTTAAACGAGGAGCGAGAAGCTCAGGCATCCTCACGAGGTTAAACGAGGAGCGAGAGGCTCAGGCATCCTCATGAGGTTAAACGAGGTTAAACGAGGAGCGAGAGGCTCAGGCATCCTCACGAGGTTAAACGAGGTTAAACGAGGTTAAAAGAGGAGCGAGAGACTCAGACATCCTCACGAGGTTAAACGAGGAGCGAGAGGCTCAGACATCCTCACGAGGTTAAACGAGGTTAAAAGAGGAGCGAGAGACTCAGACATCCTCACGAGGTTAAACGAGGTTAAACGAGGAGCGAGAGGCTCAGGCATCCTCACGAGGTTAAACGAGGTTAAACGAGGAGCGAGAAGCTCAGGCATCCTCACGAGGTTAAACGAGGAGCGAGAGGCTCAGGCATCCTCATGAGGTTAAACGAGGTTAAACGAGGAGCGAGAGGCTCAGGCATCCTCACGAGGTTAAACGAGGTTAAACGAGGTTAAAAGAGGAGCGAGAGACTCAGACATCCTCACGAGGTTAAACGAGGAGCGAGAGGCTCAGGCATCCTCACGAGGTTAAACGAGGAGCGAGAGGCTCACACATCCTCACGAGGTTAACCTGAAGTCTGTCAGATATAAAGTGAGGCTCACAAACCCACAGGTTTAACTTCTGCTAAAGTCAGACAGAAAAACTCACATTCGTCCTTGACTTGAATCATTTCACAGAAATATTAAAAACTCCAAAAGTTTCAACAAATCCATAAAGTTGTACAAATGACTGAAATAACTTTACAGATTTAACCCTAACCTGAGTAAGGTTTTGATATTTTAACTGTTATAATATATATCATATTATACAAGAATAAGTTTGAACACTCACCTTACAACAACAACAACAACAACAACAACAACAACAACAACAACAACAACAACAACAACAACAACAACAACAACAACAACAACAACAACAACAACGATCCTGTGTCTGAGTCTCCATAACAAAGTCAGTCATGATGATGCAGTTATTATCACATTATATTATATTATTAGTATTATCATTATTATGAGGCAAGGCAAGTTTATTTGTAGAGCACAATTCATACAGTTCACAGTTGCATAAATACAAGAAAACAAATAGAATCAATAAAAACATCAACATATAATCAATCAATTACAGTAAAAGGCGAGAGTGCAGATAAAATACTTTCAGTTATTTGCATTTTTAAGTCTTGTTTGGATTCGCTCTGTCTTGAGCACTATTTTTTCTTGCTCGTTCACACAAAGTTACCTCTGTTTTTGTTGCTCCTTCTCATCTGGACGTCAACATAAAATTAATCAATTACAGTAAAAGGCGAGAGTGCAGATAAAACACTCTCAGTCATGTGCTCGGGCAAAAAGAACTGTTTTCAGCCTGGATTTGAACATTGTCAGAGTCGAGGCCTGTCTCACATCCTCGTGAAGACTGTTCCAGATTTTAACTATAGCCTCAGCGTGTTTAGTCCTGACTCTGGAACCACCAGGAGGCCCCTCCCCTCCCCGAGATGGTTCATACGGCTCTAACATGTCAGAGCAGAGCTGTTTTAAAGTCTATTCTCTGAGTGACAGGAAGCCAGTGCAGAGACCGGAGCACTGGACTAATATGGTCGTATTACCTGGTTCTTGTCAGGACTCGAGCAGCAGCGTTCTGGATGTTCTGTAAAAAAAAAGAAAAATTGGGGAAAAAGTGAAAAAAAATGGCAAAAATTAGGAGGGGGGAAAAGTGGGGGAAAAATTAGAAAAAAGTGGGAAAATTGGGGAGAAAAGTCCCCAAAAAAAAAAATTGGGGAAAAAATTGGAAACATTTTGGAGAGAAAAAAAATGTAAAAAATAAATAAATTGGGGAATAAAGTGAAATTTTTTGGGACGAAATTTTTTTTTTGAAAAAATTTAAGGGAAAAAAGTGAAAACAAAATGGCAAAACTTAGGGGGGGAAATTGAGAAAAAAGTGGGAAAATTGGCGAGAAAAGACAAAAAAAAATTGGGGGGAAAAAGTGTAAAAAAATTTGAAAGATTTTGGAAAAAAGTGAAATTTTTTGGGGGAAAAAATGGGGGAAAATTTTGGAAAAAAAAATTAAGGGGAAAAAGTGAAAACAAAATGGCAAAAATTGTGGGTAAAAAGTGGGAGAATAAAGTGAAAAAATTTGGGGACATTTTTTGAAAAAAATCTGACAGCTGGTTTAGAGAGGCCAGTGAGCAGCCGGTGCAGTATCTAACCTGCTGGAGACAAACACATGGATAAGTCTCTCTCAGTCTGGTTCTGACACTATTCCTCTGATCTGAATGTTTCTCAGATGGTAAAAATGGCTGATGTTGTTGCTTTGATGTGGCTGTTTAAGTTCAGGTCTGAGTCCATGATCACTCCTGGATTTCTAACCTGATTTTTTGGTTTTAGAGAGAGAGAGAGAGAGAGGTTATTATTATTAGTTTTATCATAATATTATCATAATTATGGGGCGATGAACCTGGTTTAGACTCGGCTTCTGTTTCTGAACAGATAAAGAACTAATGAAATACGATAATGAAACATAAAGAGCTAAAGAAACAGCGGATGATGAATAGTAGAGACAGAAGCAGCTCGTCCTCCCCCCCTCCCCCCCTCCCGCTGCTGCTGCTGTTCGTAAATTCACTTTTTAAGAGAGAAATCCTTCGTCTGCAGAATCCTTCCTTCCCCACAGAGTCTGAACTCTCTCTCTCTCTCCTCTACACTTCATTTCGAGCCTTTCGCTGAAACTAAAGGCGCTTTAACCAGAGCCTGATGTTTCCTACAGTGAGAGTGAGTTTTCCTCAGGTTTGCTCTGGTTCCTGGTAGGTTTTCTGGACTTTCCACTAGGGATGTACCGATCCGAGATTCAGTATCGGTTCTCGGTAGCCGATCAGGCTTTTTTAGAGTATCGGATTGGATCGGATTTGATGACTGGACGGGTCCGATACAAGACGGCCGTGAATCTGCGGTCCTGATTCTGCAGCGGCTCCAGTCTGCAGGTTTATCACAGCACAGCGGTAAACCTGCACATGGAGCCGCTGCAGATCCAGGACCGACAGATTCACGGCCTTCATGCCATCGCTAAGCTAGGACACTGAATTTACTTATTTGATTTGATTTATTCTTATTATTGTGTCTTTCACATAAGTGCTCAGCTCTCGTGGGCTTACAAGACACATTTCAAAACAGAATTAAAACACATGCTTCTGAAATACTTTCTAATTTAACCTCTTAACTCCCGCCTGAACCGAGAGCATTTTCTCCAGTTCAGCTTTACCCAAATGCTGTAGGCCAGTGTGACGCCTCATTTGAAAGCTAAGATCTACAAAACTCATCAAAATAGATCTTTTTCTACATGTCATCAACATTTTTTCCATCTTTTTTTGAGGGGTATTCAACTCATTTTGTAACTTTTTTGTAATGTTTTTTAATCCATTTGTTGTCATTTTTTTTTGTCATTTTTTGTCACATTTTTGTCATTTTTTGGTCAGTTTTCTCACTTTTTTGTCACATCTTCATCATTGTTTTCGTCTCAGTTTTGTTGTTATTTTCTCACCTTTTTTCTAGAAGCTTTTGGATTGGGGTAAAGCCAAACTGGAGAAAATGTGCTCGGTTCAGGCGGGAGTTAAGGGGTTAAAATTCAAAGCTAAAGCCAAAACGTCAGCAAAAAAGTGACAAAAATCCAGCAAAAAAATGATAAAAATCCAGCAAAAAAGTGACAAAAATCCAGCAAAAAAGTGACAAAAATCCAGCAAAAAAGTGACAAAAATCCAGCAAAAAAGTGACAAAAATCCATCAAAAAAAATGACAAAAATCCAGCAAAAAAGTGACAAAAATCCAGCAAACTCTGTTTATGAAAAAAAATACAACTGGTAAAACTGGTAATATCCATAGGCAATAATATATAATGATATACAGTATATTATATAAAAATCTAATAGTACAAAAAGACTGTATCAGATCGGTATCGGCCAGATGAAGTGTCAAAAATATCGGATCGGATCGGGAGCTCAAAAAAGCGGATCGGTGCATCACTACTTTCCACCTGACTCTCTCCTTCCTCCTCCTCCTTCAGGCTGGAGGACGGCACCATCTCCTTCCTGGACGTGATCGCGCTGAACCACAGCTTCGACGCCCTCCACAGACTCACCGGTACGAAGCGTTACCGCGGTCGGTTACCACGGTTACCACGGTAGTTTGGTTAAAGCTTGTGTGTTCCAGGGGGCATGCGGAGCGTCCAGCTGCACACCTTCGCCCTGGCCCGCTACACGTACCTCGCCCTCTCCAGCCTCCGCCACGGCTCCGGGCGCCCGCTGGCCCAGGTCTACGCCCACGGGCGCTTCCGCAGCCCCGCCTCCCAGGGCCCCATCCTGACCTTTAACCTGCTGGACGCGCGGGGGGGCTTCATCGGCTACTCACAGGTACCAGGCTTTACCGTGGGGAACTGGTGATCCGCTGACTCAGGTTTGTCTCTTAACCTCTTAACTCCCACCTCAACAGCCAAACTCTCCAAATCGAAAAGCTTCTACAAAACAGCGATAAAAACGAGAAGAAAATGAGGATGTAAACACGACAACAAACGCTTAAAAGTGAGAAAAATCCAGCAAAAAAAAATACAAAAATCCAGGAAAAAAATGTCAAAAAATCAGCAGAAAAGAAAAAAAAACTGCATAAAAATGACAAAAATCCAGAAAAAATGTGACAAAAATCCAGCAAAAAAGTGACAAAAATCCAGCATAAAAGTGACAAAAATCCAGCAAAAAAAGGACAAAAATCCAGCAAAAAAGTGACAAAAATCCAGCAAAAAAAGGACAAAAATCCAGAAAAAATGTGACAAAAATCCAGCTAAAAAATGATAAAAATCCAGCAAAATGTGACAAAAATCCAGCAAAAAAGTGACAAAAATCCAGCAAAAAAAGGACAAAAATCCAGCAAAAAAGTGACAAAAATCCAGCAAAAAAGTGACAAAAATCCAGCAAAAAAAGGACAAAAATCCAGAAAAAATGTGACAAAAATCCAGCTAAAAAATGATAAAAATCCAGCAAAATGTGACAAAAATCCAGCAAAAAAGTGACAAAAATCCAGCAAAAAAAGGACAAAAATCCAGCAAAAAAGTGACAAAAATCCAGCAAAAAAGTGACAAAAATCCAGCAAAAAAGACAAAAATCCAGCAAAAAAGTGACAAAAATCCAGCAAAAAAGTGACAAAAATCCGCCTCCCAGGGCCCCATCCTGACCTTTAACCTGCTGGACGCGCAGGGGGGCTTCATCGGCTACTCACAGGTACGAGGCTTTACCGCGGTGAACTGGTGATCCGCTGACTCAGGTTTGTCTCTGTTTCTTAACCTCTTAACTCCCACCTCAACATCCAAACTCTCCAAATCGAAAAGCTTCAAAACAGCGATAAAAACGGGAAGAAAATGAGGATGTAAACACAACAAAAAACGCTTAAAAGTGAGAAAAATCCAGCAAAAAAGACAAAAAAAAAAGAGCAAAAAAATGATAAAAATCCAGGAAAAAGTGACAAAAAATCAGGAAAAAAGTGACGAAAATCCAGCAAAAAAAAATACAAAAATCCAGGGAAAAAATGTCAAAAAATCAGCAGAAAAGAAAAAAAAACTGCAAAAAAGTGACAAAAATCCAGCAAAAAAGAAAAAAAAAAAACTGCAAAAAAGTGACAAAAATCCAGAAAAAAGTGACAAAAAATCAGTAGAAAAAAGACAAAAATCCAGCAAAAAAGAAAAAAAAAAAATTAGCAAAAAATACAAAAATCCAGGAAAAAATTGTCAAAAAATCAGCAGAAAATAAAAAAAAACTGCAAAAAAAGTGACAAAAATCCGCCTCCCAGGGCCCCATCCTGACCTTTAACCTGCTGGACGCGCAGGGGGGCTTCATCGGCTACTCACAGGTACCAGGCTTTACCGCGGTGAACTGGTGATCCGCTGACTCAGGGTTGTCTCCGTTTCTTAACCTCTTAACTCCCACCTCAACATCCAAACTCTCCAAATCAAAAAGCTTCAAAACAGCGATAAAAACGAGAAGAAAATGAGGAGGTAAACACGAGAAAAAACGCTTAAAAGTGAGAAAAATCCAGCAAAAAAGACAAAAAAAAGTCAGCAAAAAAATGATAAAAATCAGGAAAAAATGACAAAAAATCAGGAAAAAAGTGACAAAAATCCAGCAAAAAAAAATACAAAAATCCAGGGAAAAAATGTCAAAAAATCAGCAGAAAAGAAAAAAAAAACTGCAAAAAAAATGACAAAAATCCAGCAAAAAAGTGACAAAAATCCAGCAAAAAAGTGACAAAAATTCAGCAAAAAAGTGACAAAAAATCAGTAGAATAAAGACAAAAATCCAGCAAAAAAGAAAAAAAAAAACTGCAAAAAAGTGACAAAAATCCAGAAAAAAAGTGACAAAAATCCAGGAAAAAAAAAGACAAAAATCCAGCAAAAAAGACAAAAAAAAATTAGCAAAAAAATGACAAAAATCCAGGAAAAAATGACAAAAAATCTGGAAAAAAATGACAAAAATCCAGCAAAAAAAATACAAAAATCCAGGGAAAAAATGTCAAAAAATCAGCAGAAAATAAAAAAAAAACTGCAAAAAAAGTGACAAAAATCCGCCTCCCAGGGCCCCATCCTGACCTTTAACCTGCTGGACGCGCAGGGGGGCTTCATCGGCTACTCACAGGTACCAGGCTTTACCGTGGTGAACTGGTGATCCGCTGACTCAGGTTTGTCTCTTAACCTCTTAACTCCCACCTCAACAGCCAAACTCTCCAAATCCAAAAGCTTCTACAAAACAGCGATAAAAACGAGAAGAAAATGAGGATGTAAACACGACAAAAAACGCTTAAAAGTGAGAAAAATCCAGCAAAAAAGACAAAAAAAAAAGAGCAAAAAAATGATAAAAATCCAGGAAAAAATGACGAAAAATCAGGAAAAAAGTGACAAAAATCCAGCAAAAAAATACAAAAATCCAGCAAAAAAACGATAAAAATCCAGCAAAAAAATACAAAAAATCCAGGAAAAAAATACAAAAATCCAGAAAAAAAAATACAAAAATCCAGCAGAAAAAAAACAAAAATCCAGAAAAAAATACAAAAATCCAGCAAAAAAATACAAAAATCCAGAAAAAAAACGATAAAAATCCAGCAAAAACAAAAAAAAAATCCAGGAAAAAAAATGTCAAAAATCCAGCAAAAAAAATACAAAAATCCAGCAAAAAAAAAACAAAAATCCAGAAAAAAAATACAAAAATCCAGCAAAAAAATACAAAAATCCAGCAAAAAAACGATAAAAATCCAGCAAAAAAATACAAAAATCCAGGAAAAAAAATGACAAAAATCCAGAAAAAAAAATACAAAAATCCAGAAAAAAATATACAAAAATCCAGGAAAAAAAATGACAAAAATCCAGCAAAAAAGACAAAAGAAATAGCAAAAAAACGATAAAAATCCAGCAAAAAAAATACAAAAATCCAGCAAAAAAAATACAAAAACCCAGCAAAAAAAATACAAAAATCCAGCAAAAAAACGATAAAAATCCAGCAAAAAAAATACAAAAATCCAGGAAAAAAAATGACAAAAATCCAGAAAAAAAAATACAAAAATCCAGAAAAAAATATACAAAAATCCAGGAAAAAAAACGATAAAAATCCAGCAAAAAAAATACAAAAATCCAGCAAAAAAACGATAAAAATCCAGCAAAAAAAATACAAAAATCCAGCAAAAAAACGATAAAAATCCAGCAAAAAAAATACAAAAATCCAGGAAAAAAAATGACAAAAATCCAGAAAAAAAAATACAAAAATCCAGAAAAAAATATACAAAAATCCAGGAAAAAAAATGACAAAAATCCAGCAAAAAAGACAAAAGAAATAGCAAAAAAACGATAAAAATCCAGCAAAAAAAATACAAAAATCCAGCAAAAAAAAATACAAAAATCCAGCAAAAAGACAAAAAATCCAATAAAAAAGTGACAAAAGAGCAACAAAAAAGTAATAAAGTGACACAATAAGTGACAAAAACACATGAGGGAAATAAAAAGTGGCGACAATGGCAAAGAGGAGAGAATGCGTTTGCTTTTGGCGGGTGGTCAGAGGTTAAACCACATCAGCTCAGTTTCCGTTGGCTCTGAGGCTCCTCCTCCGTCTGAACTTTCCCTCAGAGCCGCCATGTTGGTCCGGCGTCACCGCGACAACTCAGAGGTTCTTAAAGAGACAGAGGCCTATTTCAAGACATTCACTACAGCCATTTTGAGAGAGACATTTTATACAAGGCAGTTATTCTAATTTACTGCATTTACAGACCAACAGGTTTGTCATCATTGTAGTGTGATATAGACTGGTGCTATGGGGCTGACAAAAGCAGAACACCCCCTCTTTAAAGCAGAACACCCCCTCTTTAAAACTTTAGTCAACATTTTCGCCTAAACCAGTTTAACAATTACATTTAGGCTATTAGTGTATTATCATTATCAACACTTAAATATCATTAAAATCACCAAAAGAAGATAAAGCTTCTCCACAACTGGGACAAAATGAGCTGTTGTACATTTAGAAAGTGCTCGGTTCTGCTGTGACTGGACCGTCCTCCTGAACCGCGTGAGGAACATCTGCTGAGGCTTTAGCAGACGCCACGAGGCTCTGGATGGTTCTGTGCATGTGGAGCAGGTTTGTGTTTTCTTACCTCTAATAACATGAGGTGAGTCATGGCTCGGGCGCTGATTCAGTCTCCTCATCACAGCTGTTGCTTTCTATGTTCAATCTGATCTTACATCAGTGAAACGTTCCGCTCCTTCCTTCGTTTGCTACATTCATTTGATTATATTTAGCACCATCTTTTGACTAAAGTTTTTAGCTCATGTATAATGGAGTACGAAGGCCTGTGCTTTCCTTTTCCCTCCAGTCGGCGCCGCGGCTCAGTATCACTTTCTAAATTTCCTCATAATTGATGTAACAACTGAACACAACCAGGCTGAAGTACAGCGGTTTCTCCACAGAAGTTTGTACAAACAATAATGATGGATAATATGTCAGGGCCCGGACGCCCTTTAACCCCTTAACCCCCACCTGAACAGAACACATTTTCTCCAGTTTGGCTTTACCCCAATCCAAAAGCTTCTGGAAAAAAGGTGAGAAAATGGCGACAAAACTGAGACAAAAACAATGATGGAAATGTGACAAAAAATTGATGAAAAAGTGGCAAATATGTCACAAGAAATTGACAAAAATGTGATAAAAATGTGACAAAAAATGACAAAAAATTTACGAAAAAATGACAAAAAAATGACAAAAAAATGACAAAAAAATGACAAAAAAATGACAAAAAAATGACAAAAATGTGACAAAAAAATTGACAAAAATGTGACAAAAAATGACAAAAAAAATTGATAAAAAATTTACAAAAAATTTGTCAATTTTTTTGTTGAATCCCCAACAAAAAAATGATGGAAAAAAAATCTGAAGTGAAGTGTGAAGTAATTATAAACTTAACCGCCAAAACCAAATGCATTCTCTCCTCTTTGCCATTGTCGTCACTTTTTATTTCCCTTATGTGTTTTTGTCACTTTTTATGACTTTTTGTCTTTTTTTTGCTGGATTTTTTTTTTTCATTTTTTTTGCTGGATTTTTGTCTTTTTTTCTGCTGGATTTTTGTCATTTTTTTGCTGGATTTTTGTCATTTTTTTGCTGGATTTTTGTCATTTTTTGCTGGATTTTTGTCATTTTTTGCTGGATTTTTGTCTTTTTTTCTGCTGGATTTTTGTCACTTTTTTGATGGATTTTTGTCATTTTTTGCTGGATTTTAGTCTTTTTTTTGCTGGATTATTGTCATTTTTTTGCTGGATTTTTGTCTTTTTTTGCTGCTCTTTTGTCACCTTTTTGTTGAGTTTTTGTCATTTTTGTCGCTTTTTTAGGTCACTTTATAGTCTTTTTTTGTTGTGTTTACATCCTCATTTTCTTCTTTTCTTTGTTCTCGCTGTTTTGAAGAAGCTTTTAGATTTGGAGAACAGGAGAAAACATGTTCAGGTGGGAGTTAAGAGGTTAATAAAATGAATCGGGGTTATTGTTGGCTGGCGTGTGTTGCAAATGAAACAAACGAAGCAAAATAACTGCAGGTTTTGGCTGAAACTGACCACATTTTTTGGCTCAAAAGTTTCCGTTTTGTCCAGCTCTCTTTCCTCTGTTCGTTTTGCAGATCTCCACAAATGAAAAGCTTGTGCCTGCATAAAGCCTGGATGTATTTAAATTCCCCTCATTCCTCGGTTTAATGAAACGGCTTCAGAGAAATGTGCTCAAACGAAAACATCATCCGAAAGGTCTCTGTAAACGAGAGTTATTTTACAGTTTAGACGCGAGCGCTGTGAACAAACCCAATTAAAACAAAGTCATGGCCAAAAGAGAGACGTTTCCCGGCCGTTTATCTCCTTCAGCCGGAGCGGAATGTTGTTTTGATGGTGGACTCGTTTGTGAGGACACGTGTTGCTGCTCAGAGATGGAGATGGAAGTGAGTGAGTGTCATTAAGGCTCCTCTTGTGGAGCTTTTAATATCTGTGAAAGCAGAAAGAAGCAGCAGCTGCAGAGACGGAGCGTGTCCTCGGATCATCAGGCTTTAGGTCCAAACTCGGCCAGTGGATGCTGTTTAACCTGTTAACTCCCGCCTGAACTGAGAGCTTTTTCAGTTCAGCTTTACCCAAATCCTGTAGGCCAGTGTAACACCTCCTTTGAAAGACCTACAAAACTCATCTAAATGGAGCTTTTTCCTCACGTCGTCAGATTTTATTCCCATCATTTTTTGGGGGGTTTTCAACTCATTTTTTTCAACTCACTTTTTCATTTTTTGGTAAATGTTTTGTCTTTTTTCGTCACTTTTTGGTCACATTTTCATCATTGTTTTTGTCTCAGTTTTGTCTTTTTCCTCACATCATCAGATTTTTTTTCCATAATTTTTTGGGGGGGTATTCAACTCATTTTTGTAACTTTTTTGTATTTTTTTTTCTTAATTTTTTTTCACTTTTAGTCACATTTTTGTTGGGGGTTTTTTGGATCATTTTTCCGTCCATTTTTTGTCACTTTTTGGTAATTTTTGTCATTTTTTTTATCACATTTTTTTCCATCCTTTTATTGGGGGGGTATTCAAGTCATTTTGTAACTTTTTTGTCTTTTTTTTTCTTCATTTTTTTGGAGTGTTGGTGTTTTTGGTGTTTGGTGTTTTTTTGGATAATTTTTCCGTAAATTTTTTCATTCATTTTTTTCATTTTTGTCATTTTTTGTAAATGTTTTGTCACTTTTTGTCACACTTTTTTTTTTGGTCATTTTTTGTGATATTTTTGTGACATATTTGGCACTTTTTCATCAATTTTTGTCATTTTTTTTGGGTCTTTTTTCCGTCCAGTTTTTGTCACTTTTTGGTCATTTTTTGTGACATTTTTGGCACGTTTTCATCAATTTTTGTCTTTTTTTTTTTCGTCAAATTTTTGTACATTTTTTTGTCATTTTGGTCATTTTTTGTAAATGTTTTGTCACTTTTTGTCAGACATTTTTTTCGTCATTTTTTGTGTCAGTTTTTGTCAAAATATTTTTACATTTTTGTCATTTTTTTGTCAATTTTTCGTCACTTTTTTGTCACATTTTCATCATTGTTTTTGTCTCAGTTTTGTCTTTTTCCTCACATCATCACATTTTTTTTCCATCATTTTTTGGGGGGGTTTCAATTCATTTTTGTAACTTTTTTGTCTTTTTTTGTCTTCATTTTTTTTCACTTTTAGTCACATTTTTGTTGGTGTTTTTTTGGATCATTTTTCCGTCTATTTTTTGTCATTTTTTTAATCACATTTTTGTCTTTTTTTGTAAATGTTTTGTCACTTTTTGTCACTTTTTTTTGGGTCATTTTTTGTGACATATTTGGCACTTTTTCATAAATTTTTGTCTTTTTTTTTGTCTTTTTTCCGTCCAGTTTTTGTCACTTTTTGGTCATTTTTGGTCAAATTTTTATCACATTTTTGTCAATTTTTTGTGACATTTTTTGTCACATTTTTGGCATGTTTTCATCAATTTTTGTCATTTTTTTTTTCGTCAAATTTTTGTACATTTTTTTGTCATTTTGGTCATTTTTTGTAAATGTTTTGTCACTTTTTGTCAAACATTTTTTCCGTCATTTTTTGTGTCCGTTTTTGTCAAAATATTTTTACATTTTTGTCATTTTTTTGTCAATTTTTCGTCCCTTTTTTGTCACATTTCCATCCTTGTTTTCGTCTCAGTTTTGTCTTTTTCCTCACATCATCAGATTTTATTCCATCATTTTTTGGGGGGGTATTCAATTCATTTTTGTAGCATTTTTGTCTTTTTTTTTCTTCATTTTTTTTCACTTTTAGTCACATTTTTGTTGGGTTTTTTTGGATCATTTTTCCGTCCATTTTTTGTCACTTTTTGGTCATTTTTGTCATTTTTTTATCACATTTTTTTCCATCCTTTTATTGGGGGGGTTTTCAATTCATTTTTGTAACTTTTTTGTCTTTTTTTTTCTTCATTTTTTTGGAGTGTTGGTGTTTTTGGTGTTTGGTGTTTTTTTGGATCATTTTTCCGTAAATTTTTTCATTCATTTTTTTCATTTTTTTCATTTTTTGTAAATGTTTTGTCACTTTTTGTCACACTTTTTTTTTGGTCATTTTTTGTGATATTTTTGTGACATATTTGGCACTTTTTCATACATTTTTGTCTTTTTTTTTGTCTTTTTTCCGTCCCGTTTTTGTCACTTTTTGGTCATTTTTGTAATTTTTTTATCACATTTTTTTCCATCCTTTTTTGGGGGGGGTTTTCAACTCATTTTTTTCAACTCACTTTTTCATTTTTTGGTAAATGTTTTGTCTTTTTTCGTCACTTTTTTGTCCAATTTTTCTCACTTTTTGGTCACATTTTCATCATTGTTTTTGTCTCAGTTTTGTCTTTTTCCTCACATCATCAGATTTTATTCCATCATTTTTTGGGGGGTATTCAACTCATTTTTGTAACTTTTTTGTAATTTTTTTTCTTCATTTTTTGTCACTTTTAGTCACATTTTTGTTGGGGTTTTTTTGGATCATTTTTCCGTCCATTTTTTGTCACTTTTTGGTAATTTTTGTCATTTTTTTTAATCACATTTTTGTCTTTTTTTTAATCACATTTTTGTCTTTTTTTGTCTTTTTTTGTGTCATTTTTCATTTTTGTCATTTTTTGTAAATGTTTTGTCACTTTTTGTCAAACTTTTTTTTTGGTCATTTTTTGTGATATTTTTGTGACATATTTGGCACTTTTTCATCAATTTTTGTCATTTTTTTTGGGTCTTTTTTCCGTCCAGTTTTTGTCACTTTTTGGTCATTTTTTGTCACATTTTTGGCATGTTTTCATCAATTTTTGTCTTTTTTTTTTTCGTCAAATTTTTGTACATTTTTTTGTCATTTTGGTCATTTTTTGTAAATGTTTTGTCACTTTTTGTCAGACATTTTTTTCGTCATTTTTTGTGTCAGTTTTTGTCAAAATATTTTTACATTTTTGTCATTTTTTTGTCAATTTTTCGTCACTTTTTTGTCACATTTTCATCATTGTTTTTGTCTCAGTTTTGTCTTTTTCCTCACATCATCAGATTTTTTTTCCATCATTTTTTGGGGGGGTTTCAATTCATTTTTGTAACTTTTTTGTCTTTTTTTGTCTTCATTTTTTTTCACTTTTAGTCACATTTTTGTTGGTGTTTTTTTGGATCATTTTTCCGTCTATTTTTTGTCATTTTTTTAATCACATTTTTGTCATTTTTTGTAAATGTTTTGTCACTTTTTGTCACTTTTTTTTGGGTCATTTTTTGTGACATATTTGGCACTTTTTCATAAATTTTTGTCTTTTTTTTTGTCTTTTTTCCGTCCAGTTTTTGTCACTTTTTGGTCATTTTTGGTCAAATTTTTATCACATTTTTGTCAATTTTTTGTGACATTTTTTGTCACATTTTTGGCATGTTTTCATCAATTTTTGTCATTTTTTTTTTCGTCAAATTTTTGTACATTTTTTTGTCATTTTGGTCATTTTTTGTAAATGTTTTGTCACTTTTTGTCAAACATTTTTTCCGTCATTTTTTGTGTCCGTTTTTGTCAAAATATTATTACATTTTTGTCATTTTTTTGTCAATTTTTCGTCCCTTTTTTGTCACATTTCCATCCTTGTTTTCGTCTCAGTTTTGTCTTTTTCCTCACATCATCAGATTTTATTCCATCATTTTTTGGGGGGGTATTCAATTCATTTTTGTAGCATTTTTGTCTTTTTTTTTCTTCATTTTTTTTCACTTTTAGTCACATTTTTGTTGGGTTTTTTTGGATCATTTTTCCGTCCATTTTTTGTCACTTTTTGGTCATTTTTGTCATTTTTTTATCACATTTTTTTCCATCCTTTTATTGGGGGGGTTTTCAATTCATTTTTGTAACTTTTTTGTCTTTTTTTTTCTTCATTTTTTTGGAGTGTTGGTGTTTTTGGTGTTTGGTGTTTTTTTGGATCATTTTTCCGTAAATTTTTTCATTCATTTTTTTCATTTTTTTCATTTTTTGTAAATGTTTTGTCACTTTTTGTCACACTTTTTTTTTGGTCATTTTTTGTGATATTTTTGTGACATATTTGGCACTTTTTCATACATTTTTGTCTTTTTTTTTGTCTTTTTTCCGTCCCGTTTTTGTCACTTTTTGGTCATTTTTGTAATTTTTTTATCACATTTTTTTCCATCCTTTTTTGGGGGGGGTTTTCAACTCATTTTTTTCAACTCACTTTTTCATTTTTTGGTAAATGTTTTGTCTTTTTTCGTCACTTTTTTGTCCAATTTTTCTCACTTTTTGGTCACATTTT
This sequence comes from Gobius niger, assembly GCF_951799975.1. Taxonomy (NCBI): domain Eukaryota; kingdom Metazoa; phylum Chordata; class Actinopteri; order Gobiiformes; family Gobiidae; genus Gobius; species Gobius niger. The sequence continues at coordinate 32,562 of NW_027639273.1, read as the reverse complement.
CATCATTGTTTTTGTCTCAGTTTTGTCTTTTTCCTCACATCATCAGATTTTATTCCATCATTTTTTGGGGGGTATTCAACTCATTTTTGTAACTTTTTTGTAATTTTTTTTCTTCATTTTTTGTCACTTTTAGTCACATTTTTGTTGGGGTTTTTTTGGATCATTTTTCCGTCCATTTTTTGTCACTTTTTGGTAATTTTTGTCATTTTTTTTAATCACATTTTTGTCTTTTTTTTAATCACATTTTTGTCTTTTTTTGTCTTTTTTTGTGTCATTTTTCATTTTTGTCATTTTTTGTAAATGTTTTGTCACTTTTTGTCAAACTTTTTTTTTGGTCATTTTTTGTGATATTTTTGTGACATATTTGGCACTTTTTCATCAATTTTTGTCATTTTTTTTGGGTCTTTTTTCCGTCCAGTTTTTGTCACTTTTTGGTCATTTTTTGTCACATTTTTGGCATGTTTTCATCAATTTTTGTCTTTTTTTTTTTCGTCAAATTTTTGTACATTTTTTTGTCATTTTGGTCATTTTTTGTAAATGTTTTGTCACTTTTTGTCAGACATTTTTTTCGTCATTTTTTGTGTCAGTTTTTGTCAAAATATTTTTACATTTTTGTCATTTTTTTGTCAATTTTTCGTCACTTTTTTGTCACATTTTCATCATTGTTTTTGTCTCAGTTTTGTCTTTTTCCTCACATCATCAGATTTTTTTTCCATCATTTTTTGGGGGGGTTTCAATTCATTTTTGTAACTTTTTTGTCTTTTTTTGTCTTCATTTTTTTTCACTTTTAGTCACATTTTTGTTGGTGTTTTTTTGGATCATTTTTCCGTCTATTTTTTGTCATTTTTTTAATCACATTTTTGTCATTTTTTGTAAATGTTTTGTCACTTTTTGTCACTTTTTTTTGGGTCATTTTTTGTGACATATTTGGCACTTTTTCATAAATTTTTGTCTTTTTTTTTGTCTTTTTTCCGTCCAGTTTTTGTCACTTTTTGGTCATTTTTTGTCAAATTTTTATCACATTTTTGTCAATTTTTTGTGACATTTTTTGTCACATTTTTGGCATGTTTTCATAAATTTTTGTCATTTTTTTTTTCGTCAAATTTTTGTACATTTTTTTGTCATTTTGGTCATTTTTTGTAAATGTTTTGTCACTTTTTGTCAAACATTTTTTCCGTCATTTTTTGTGTCCGTTTTTGTCAAAATATTATTACATTTTTGTCATTTTTTTGTCAATTTTTCGTCCCTTTTTTGTCACATTTCCATCCTTGTTTTCGTCTCAGTTTTGTCTTTTTCCTCACATCATCAGATTTTATTCCATCATTTTTTGGGGGGGTATTCAATTCATTTTTGTAGCATTTTTGTCTTTTTTTTTCTTCATTTTTTTTCACTTTTAGTCACATTTTTGTTGGGGTTTTTTTGGATCATTTTTCCGTCCATTTTTTGTCACTTTTTGGTAATTTTTGTCATTTTTTTATCACATTTTTTTCCATCCTTTTATTGGGGGGGTATTCAATTCATTTTGTAACTTTTTTGTCTTTTTTTTTCTTCATTTTTTGGAGTGTTGGTGTTTTTGGTGTTTGGTGTTTTTTTGGATAATTTTTCCGTAAATTTTTTCATTCATTTTTTTCATTTTTGTCATTTTTTGTAAATGTTTTGTCACTTTTTGTCACACTTTTTTTTGGGTCATTTTTTGTGACATATTTGGCACTTTTTCATCAATTTTTGTCATTTTTTTTGTCTTTTTTCCGTCCAGTTTTTGTCACTTTTTGGTCATTTTTTGTCAAATTTTTATCACATTTTTGTCAATTTTTTGTGACATTTTTGTGACATTTTTGGCACGTTTTCATCAATTTTTGTCTTTTTTTTTTTCGTCAAATTTTTGTACATTTTTTTGTCATTTTGGTCATTTTTTTGTAAATGTTTTGTCACTTTTTGTCAAACATTTTTTTCGTCATTTTTTGTGTCCGTTTTTGTCAAAATATTTTTACATTTTTGTCATTTTTTTGGTCAATTTTTCGTCACTTTTTTGTCACATTTCCATCATTGTTTTTGTCTCAGTTTTGTCTTTTTCCTCACATCATCACATTTTTTTCCCATCATTTTTTGGGGGGGTTTTCAATTCATTTTTGTAACTTTTTTGTCTTTTTTTTTCTTCATTTTTTTTCACTTTTAGTCACATTTTGTTGGTGTTTTTTTGGATCATTTTTCCGTAAATTTTTTGTCATTATTTAAATCACATTTTTGTCTTTTTTGTGTCATTTTTCATTTTTGTCATTTTTTGTAAATGTTTTGTCACTTTTTGTCACACTTTTTTTTGGGTCATTTTTTGTGATATTTTTGTGACATATTTGGCACTTTTTCATCAATTTTTGTCATTTTTTTGTAATTTCTTTTCTTCATTTTTTTTCACTTTTAGTCACATTTTTGTTGGTGTTTTTTTGGATCATTTTTCCGTAAATTTTTTGTCACTTTTTTTTTATCACATTTTTGTCTTTTTTTGTGTCATTTTTCATTTTTGTCATTTTTTGTAAATGTTTTGTCACTTTTTGTCACACTTTTTTTTTGGTCATTTTTTGTGATATTTTTGTGACATATTTGGAACTTTTTCATCAATTTTTGTCATTTTTTTTGTCTTTTTTCCTTCCAGTTTTTGTCACTTTTTAGTCATTTTTTGTCAAATTTTTATCACATTTTCGTCAATTTTTTGTGACATTTTTTGTCAAATTTTTGTCTTTTTTTTTTTTCGTCAAATTTTTGTACATTTTTTGTCATTTTGGTCATTTTTTTGTAAATGTTTTGTCACTTTTTGTCACACATTTTTTTCGTCATTTTTTGTGTCCGTTTTTGTCAATTTTTTTTTACATTTCCATCATTGTTTTTGTCTCAGTTTTGTCTTTTTCCTCACATCATCAGATTTTATTCCATCATTTTTTTGGGGGGTATTCAATTCATTTTTGTAACTTTTTGTCTCTTTTTTTCTTCATTTTTTGTCACTTTTAGTCACATTTTTGTTGGGGTTTTTTTGGATCATTTTTCCGTAAATTTTTTTGTCATTTTTTTAATCACATTTTTGTCTTTTTTTGTAAATGTTTTGTCACTTTTTGTCACTTTTTTTTTGGTCATTTTTTGTGACATATTTGGCACTTTTTCATCAATTTTTGTCTTTTTTTTTGTCTTTTTTCCGTCCAGTTTTTGTCACTTTTTGGTCATTTTTTGTCAAATTTTTATCACATTTTTGTCAATTTTATGTGACATTTTTTGTCACATTTTTGGCACGTTTTCATCAATTTTTGTCTTTTTTTTTTCCGTCATTTTTTGTGTCCGTTATGTCAAAATATTTTTACATTTTTGTCATTTTTTTGTCAATTTTTCGTCACTTTTTTGTCACATTTTCATCATTGTTTTTGTCTCAGTTTTGTCTTTTTCCTCACATCATCAGATTTTTTTTCCATCATTTTTTGGGGGGGTATTCAACTCATTTTTGTAATTTTTTTGTAATTTTTTTTCTTCATTTTTTTTCACTTTTAGTCACATTTTTGTTGAGTTTTTTTGGATCATTTTTCCGTCCATTTTTTGTCATTTTTTTAATCACATTTTTGTCTTTTTTGTGTCATTTTTCATTTTTGTCATTTTTTGTAAATGTTTTGTCACTTTTTGTCACACTTTTTTTTTGGTCATTTTGTGTGATATTTTTGTGACATTTTTTGTCACATTTTTGGCACGTTTTCATCCATTTTTGTCATTTTTTTTTTCGTCAAATTTTTTTACATTTTTTTGTCATTTTGGTCATTTTTTGTAAATGTTTTGTCACTTTTTGTCAAACATTTTTTTCGTCATTTTTTGTGTCCGTTTTTGTCAAAATATTTTTACATTTTTGTCATTTTTTTGTCAATTTTTCGTCACCTTTTCGTCACATTTCCATCCTTGTTTTCGTCTCAGTTTTGTTGCCATTTTCACACCTTTTTTCCTGAATCTTTTGGATTGGGGTAAAGCCAAACTGGAGAAAACGAGCTCGGTTCAGGCGGGAGGAGCACGTTTTCACTTCAGTCCTTTCACTAAATATTTCGACCCAAACGTATCTGGTGTGTTCGGTTTCCTCCTCGTTGCTCCAGGGAAAGGTCAGAGGAACCTCTCATCATCTCAGCCTCTGCTCTGATGTGTCTCCATCATCTCAGCCTCTGATGTGTCTCCATCTTCTCAGCCTCTGATGTGTCTCCATCATCTCAGCCTCTGCTCTGATGTGTCTCCATCATCTCAGCCTCTGATGTGTCTCCATCATCTCAGCCTCTGCTCTGATGTGTCTCCATCTTCTCAGCCTCTGATGTGTCTCCATCATCTCAGCCTCTGATGTGTCTCCATCTTCTCAGCCTCTGATGTGTCTCCATCATCTCAGCCTCTGCTCTGATGTGTCTCCATCATCTCAGCCTCTGATGTGTCTCCATCATCTCAGCCTCTGCTCTGATGTGTCTCCATCTTCTCAGCCTCTGATGTGTCTCCATCATCTCAGCCTCTGCTCTGACGTGTCTCCATCATCTCAGCCTCTGATGTGTCTCCATCATCTCAGCCTCTGCTCTGACGTGTCTCCATCATCTCAGCCTCTGATGTGTCTCCATCATCTCTGCTCTGATGTGTCTCCATCATCTCAGCCTCTGCTCTGACGTGTCTCCATCATCTCTGCCTCTGCTCTGATGTGTCTCCATCATCTCTGCTCTGATGTTCCTCAGGTGGATCGAATGGCCGCTCTCTACAACATCCACCTGCGCACGGGCTGTTTCTGCAACACGGGCGCCTGCCAGGCCTTTCTGGGCATCAGCAGCGAGAAGATGAAGAGCAACCTGCAGGTGAGAGGGGCGGGGTTAAGGAGCGACCTGCAGGTGAGAGGGGGCGGGGTTAAAGAGCAACCTGCAGGTGAGAGGGGCGGGGTTAAGGAGCAACCTACAGGTGAGAGGGGCGGGGTTTAAACTCCTGGTAGTAATACCAGGAGTAGTTTGGCATCTGCACAGGAAAGTGAAGATTACTGTGCGGATTTCGAACTACTCCTGGTGTTATTACGCCTTACAATATAGTTCCCCCTTTTATCCGCTTAGAAAATCCACATTGTTTAATTGTGTGTAATTATACTTTGTAGTGGAACACTTCACGTAACCATATTTAAATAGGGAAAACGTGGAAGAGCTCGGTAGCTTCTATCTTGACCTGTTTTGGAGCTATAGAGGAGAGAGGGAGAGGCTAAATGCTAACGCCGTCTGCGCTGTGTTTACGTGACTGAAGATCAGACAGGTCCTAAAGAACTCGTCACAGCTCAGGTAAGAACATATCTCAGTGTGGAAAAACACCGGCCTGTTCCTTTAAGAGTTCCTTATATAACAAACTGTATTGAAGTGTGGGGTAATGGAGGCACCACACTGCAAAAAGTAATTAACTAGATCAGTATAAACATCTCAATTTGAGCACAATAATCCACATTTTAGTTGTTTTCACTAGTTAAGAAGTTGTTGGCCATTTGTCCTGGATTATTTCACTTGTTCTGAGATGTTTCTGACTCGTTTCGATACATTTCGTCCTTATTTCAGGTCATTTTCTTTGCCAATGGGGAAAGAAAATTGTTCTTATCTCATTGGCAATTTTACTTTCTTATTTCAAGCGAGATTTACCCTAGAACTGGTCTGAAATGTCCTCAAACAAGCAAAGGAAACTCGGTCCGATCAGGAAAAGTGTCTGAATGAGTGAAAACCGCTCAAAACAAGAAACATTTCCTCAATTCAAGTCATTCAAGCCAATGCTTGATATTTACTTTTTGCAGTGCAGTTATACAGAAAGGCTGTTCTTACTCCAGAAGAAAGCTATAAGAATTATGACTCTCAAAGGTCCACGGGACACAAACAAACTGTTTATAAAACTGCAGACCTTGTAATTTAATGAATTGGTCAAATTTAAAATACTAAAAATTATGAGGAGAGTGAAAAATAAGTTGGTGCCAATACATATCCAAAACAAATGTATGTTAATCACAGACAGAAACAACAGAAGAAAGGGCAGTTTCTGGGCGCCATATTTACACACTTCACACTTTTCTTGTAATCATGTAACACAATCACTCAATTCAATAAAATGTATTAAAAGAAATGTACTTGGAAAATACGAAGGCGATTGATTTAGTCATTGATTTAGATCAGGGGTCAAAGTTTCCTCGGTGAAGGGCCGATTTTCATCATCGTCAAAAGACCAAAGGCCGGACCCTCCGATTGAAGCAACTGAAGTAAAGCATCACTTTCTACATATGCCAGTGTTGTACGTCACACACACTGGGAAAATGTCCATCTTAAATCAGATAAATGACTTAAAATCGCTTGAATAAAGTGTTTTTTTATGTTCAATTTCAGTCAGTTTGAACTAATCTAAGATCAGGTAAAAACGCTAATGCCAATGGAACAGATAGAAATAGAAATCCCACTGGAAATAAACAAATATTTATTTTTCACTTGAAATTATGCGAAATTAATCTGAATTAAGAAAAACTTGTGTTTGTTCCATTGGCTAGAACAGGTTTGATCTGCTTTAAGGCCAGACCAAATCAAACTTTAGATTTAGTCTCTTCATTCAAGTAGATTTAAGTCGTTTCTTCCTTTTATAGATGGGTATTCTTTTAGGATTATGCTCTGCTAAGACATTTTAAGGAACTGACAGCGTTGTTCACATTTCTAGAGCACTTTAACAGGAGCTCTGATTTGGGTCATAATATTTCTCAGAGTCATCTCGAGGGCCAGAGTTTGGTGATGGAGGGCCGGTTTTGACGTGTTCCTCTCGTTTCACATGAGCGTCCTGTTCCTCCTCAGAGCCTCAGATAAAGTAAAGTTTCCTCCTCTCATCTCCAGGCCGGTCACGTATGTGGAGACACCGTGGACCTGGTGGACGGGCGGCCGACCGGAGCCGTGCGCGTGTCCTTCGGATACATGTCCTCCTTCCACGACTGTCAGAGGCTGCTCCGCTTCGTGGTGGAGTGTTTCTGCAGCGGCGCCGTCTCCGTGGACGGGGGGGGGATCCAGGCCGCGCTCCGTCAGGCCACGCCCACCGAGACGGCGGCTCCAGGCCCGAGCGTGGAGGAGGAGGGGGAGGAGCCGCAGAGAGAGGACTGGGAGGAGCCACAGAGAGAGGACCAGAGCCACAAGGGGGAGGAGCCACAGAGAGAGGACCGGAGCCACGAGGGGGAGGAGCTGCAGAGAGAGGACCAGAGCCACAGGGGGGAGGAGCCGCAGAGAGAGGGCCGGAGCCACAAGGGGGAGGAGCCGCAGAGAGAGGACCAGAGCCACGAGGGGGAGGAGCTGCAGAGAGAGGACCAGAGCCACGAGGGGGAGGAGCTGCAGAGAGAGGACCAGAGCCACGAGGGGGAGGAGCTGCAGAGAGAGGACCAGAGCCACGAGGGGGAGGAGCCGCAGAGAGAGGACCAGAGCCACGAGGGGGAGGAGCTGCAGAGAGAGGACCAGAGCCACGAGGGGGAGGAGCCGCAGAGAGAGGACCAGAGCCACGAGGGGGAGGAGCCTCAGAGAGAGTCCCAGAGCCACGAGGGGGAGGAGCCGCAGAGAGAGGACCAGAGCCACGAGGGGGAGGAGCTGCAGAGAGAGGACCAGAGCCACAAGGGGGAGGAGCCTCAGAGAGAGTCCCAGAGCCACAGGGGCGGGGCTTACACGCTCGCCAACATCTACATCTACCCGGTGAAGTCGTGCGGCGCCTTCGAGGTGAGGCTTCTGTATAATGTGTTCATATCCTGAGCTCTTGTCATGTCAGTGCCCTCTGCTGGACACGTGTGGAACTATTTCTTTTTATTTAATGCCCCCTAGTGGCTAAAATGAGCATTCAGGTTACGATTCTAGAGATGCACCAGGTTTTTACTTCAGACACCGATACTGGAGGTTTGAGTATCGGCCGATATCCGATATTAGCCGATTCAAGAGGAGGGCTGGGTACAGTGATTTTGATCTCCTGGCCTTGTTGTCACTATTATTGATTGACTGTGGAATTCTTCCGCAGTCAATTATTGGTTTTCATGTTCTTTATTATTATTCCTCTTCCATCTTTTTCCCGATTTTCTAGAGCTTTCAGCACCTTCATGCTTTGTGCAATTTATGCAAGTTATGCATCAAAACGTTCCGCATGTTGAGGAGAAGGTGCTGTTACTTTAGTTCCTCATGTTGAGGAGAAGGTGCTGTTACTTTTGTTCCTCATGTTGAGGAGAAGGTGCTGTTACTTTAGTTCCTCATGTTGAGGAGAAGGTGCTGTTACTTTTGTTCCTCATGTTGAGGAGAAGGTGCTGTTACTTTAGTTCCTCATGTTGAGGAGAAGGTGCTTTTACTTTTGTTCCGCATGTTGAGGAGAAGGTGCTGTTACTTTTGTTCCTCATGTTGAGGAGAAGGTGCTGTTACTTTAGTTCCTCATGTTGAGGAGAAGGTGCTGTTACTTTTGTTCCTCATGTTGAGGAGAAGGTGCTGTTACTTTAGTTCCTCATGTTGAGGAGAAGGTGCTGTTACTTTAGTTCCTCATGTTGAGGAGAAGGTGCTTTTACTTTTGTCCCTCATGTTGAGGAGAAGGTGCTGTTACTTTTGTTCCTCATGTTGAGGAGAAGGTGCTGTTACTTTTGTTCCTCATGTTGAGGAGAAGGTGCTGTTACTTTAGTTCCGCATGTTGAGGAGAAGGTGCTGTTACTTTAGTTCCGCATGTTGAGGAGAAGGTGCTGTTACTTTTGTTCCGCATGTTGAGGAGAAGGTGCTTTTACTTTAGTTCCTCATGTTGAGGAGAAGGTGCTGTTACTTTAGTTCCTCATGTTGAGGAGAAGGTGCTGTTACTTTTGTTCCTCATGTTGAGGAGAAGGTGCTGTTACTTTTGTTCCGCATGTTGAGGAGAAGGTGCTGTTACTTTAGTTCCTCATGTTGAGGAGAAGGTGCTGTTACTTTTGTTCCTCATGTTGAGGAGAAGGTGCTGTTACTTTTGTTCCTCATGTTGAGGAGAAGGTGCTTTTACTTTTGTTCCGCATGTTGAGGAGAAGGTGCTGTTACTTTTGTTCCTCATGTTGAGGAGAAGGTGCTGTTACTTTTGTTCCTCATGTTGAGGAGAAGGTGCTGTTACTTTAGTTCTTCATGTTGAGGAGAAGGTGCTGTTACTTTTGTTCCTCATGTTGAGGAGAAGGTGCTGTTACTTTAGTTCTTCATGTTGAGGAGAAGGTGCTGTTACTTTAGTTCTTCATGTTGAGGAGAAGGTGCTGTTACTTTAGTTCCTCATGAGGAGAAGGTGCTGTTACTTTAGTTCCTCATGTTGAGGAGAAGGTGCTGTTACTTTAGTTCCTCATGAGGAGAAGGTGCTGTTACTTTAGTTCCTCATGTTGAGGAGAAGGTGCTGTTACTTTTGTTCCGCATGTTGAGGAGAAGGTGCTGTTACTTTTGTTCCGCATGTTTAGGAGAAGGTGCTGTTACTTTTGTTCCTCATGTTGAGGAGAAGGTGCTGTTACTTTTGTTCCTCATGTTGAGGAGAAGGTGCTGTTACTTTTGTTCCTCATGTTGAGGAGAAGGTGCTGTTACTTTTGTTCCTCATGTTGAGGAGAAGGTGCTGTTACTTTTGTTCCTCATGTTGAGGAGAAGGTGCTGTTACTTTTGTTCCTCATGTTGAGGAGAAGGTGCTGTTACTTTTGTTCCTCATGTTGAGGAGAAGGTGCTGTTACTTTAGTTCCTCATGTTGAGGAGAAGGTGCTGTTACTTTTGTTCCTCATGTTGAGGAGAAGGTGCTGTTACTTTAGTTCTTCATGTTGAGGAGAAGGTGCTGTTACTTTTGTTCCTCATGTTGAGGAGAAGGTGCTGTTACTTTTGTTCCTCATGTTGAGGAGAAGGTGCTGTTACTTTTGGGACTTCTGCAATTTACGTTTTTTCCGCAATCGGCCAAAATGTCGGAGATTTTTCCCATTGACTTATAATGGGGCTGCCGCAAATCCATGCTTTTCTGCACTTTTTTCTGCATTTTCTGCCATTTCTGCACTTTGTGCAGGTTCAGCTTCTGCAACTTGTGGGTTTTGAGAAAAAATTGGCTTCTGCAGATTTCCAGTTTTTTTATACGAGAGTTTGAAATGTTTGCATTGGTGTGTATGTGGGAATCCAGCCAATGGGGAAACTCCAGGACTTTCAGCCATTTGTGCTTCAGCCAATCAAGCACTGAGGCCATTTCAACAGTTTGACCAGTTTATGGAATATAAAAGTTTATGCAATATTAATAATTTATGCAAATTAACCACTTTATGCATTTTAAACCGTTTATGCAACTTAAGAGTTTATGCCATTTAGGATTTATGAATTTTAAAGAGTTTATGTAATTTACACAATTTATGCAAATTAATCCATTCATGCATTTTACCACTTTATGCAGTTTAAACAATTAATGCAACATGACATTTTATGCATTTTACCAGGTTATGCAAATCATATTATGCAAATTAAGCAATTTATTCAATTTGAACAGTTTATGCAATTTCTGCATTCGCTTCCCGCAATTCCGCAGTCAATCGCAATGGCAGCCATTGCATTTCTAGTTATTATTATTATTATTTTATTTTTTCTCTCAAACGTTCAAAGGGGTGTTCCACAGGGCTCTATACTGGGACCTTTACTCTTTAGGCTTTTTATAAAGGATTAGCCACATCTGTCCCGGTGTAAATCGCCAACTTTATGCGGACGATGCTGTTTTTTATGCCAAGTCACCGGAACAGCGGAGGTTCTGTCTGTGCGGCTGAGGTCAGTCAGGGTCAGGTCAGTCATTCATCAGCTGGTGCTAAATTTAACAAAAACTGTTTCAATGTGTTTTTCTATTAAAAGACGAAATGTAGAGCAACATTTTTTGATGACTTTGCAAAACAAAACTATAAAATCGGTAACAGATTTTAAATACCTTGGATTGGTCCTCGACCCCCAATTAAGATTTGACAAACATCTGAATAAAATATCGAAAACTATCCAAAGCAACTTAAATTATATTCCAAACCAGGCCCTCCTGTACATGACGCTGTGATATTCTCACATATATCATACATATATGTATGACATCATGGGCCCAGGCCACGCCCTCAGACACTAAATACATCAGGTCCTTATACGATAGAGCTGCAACTAACGATTATTCTGTAATCGATTAATGTATCGACTATTTTTGCGATTAATCGATTAGTCTCTTGGCTGTGAAAGGTGTAGGAAAATTATTTTTTTTCCATTTTTTTATCACATGAAGCTAAAGTGGCTCCGCGTGAGGACGTGTTGATGGAGTAAACGTTAAGTAAATGTTTGTCGGAGGCTCTTTGCGCTAATTCTGCTACTGATCGGACGAGACACAAACAGATGAACATGAAATTTACAATGTACAAAGTACTACATCACTTACTATAAAAACAAAGTAGGTTTTCATCAAAAATACTAAATTTTCATGTAAGTTTTGCTCTATTTGAGTCTGTGTGAATCAGAAAACGATTAATGGATTACTAAAATAGTTGACCCTTTCAATAATCGATTAGTTGTCGATTAATCGATTAGTTGTTTCAGCCCTATTATATAATCAAACTCTAAAGATCATGGACAAGAAGCCGATCCGCTTTCATCACTGCAAAAGCGATTTATGTTTTCTCAAACTAACTTTCAAATGTCTCAATAATCTGCGCCTGAGCCTCAGTTCATTTGTACATCAGTAATAACATCAGTAATAACATCAGTAATAACATCAGTAATAACATCAGTAATAACATCAGTAATAACATCAGTAATAACATCAGCAATAACATCAGCAATAACATCAGTAATAACATCAGTAATAACATCAGTAATAACATCAGCAATAACATCAGCAATAACATCAGTAATAACATCAGTAATAACATCAGTAATAACATCAGTAATAACATTAGTAATAACATCAGTAATAACATCAGTAATAACATCAGTAATAACATCAGTAATAACATCAGTAATAACATCAGTAATAACTGCAGAGCTCCTCATCTGGTCTGGTCCTTTACATATAAAAGTGCAAAGTGATGGAACTCATGACGCTGAACTCCAAACCATGACTGAGTTTAAAATGTTCACGTCTCCAGTTAAGTCTGGGCTGAAAACGAAACAGAATTGTGCCCATTTGTAAATGTGTAAATAGCACTGAGTTTGTGTAGATGATTTACTGTATATTGTGTGCATATACGTACGTTTTTTAGATAAAATGATAATGTCGTGTAGAAAGGCCCAACCCGGGACTGGAGCTGAAAGTTAGCACCAGCTATAAACTCTTTTTGCATCAGTAACAAGTCTGTTTTGTGCTATGTTGACTTGCAATGTCCCTGTCAGATAAATAAATAAATGTATAAAATGTGGGTGAAGCCAAACGGGACACCATGTGCTGGGTTCAGGTGGGGGTGAAGGTAAAGGCAGTTGTTGCTCTGCCGTACGTCTGTGACCTGCTGCTGCTGCTGCTGCTGAAGCGTGTTTGATCAGATCCTCCCGGGGTCTCGTTACCGCGGCTGTGATTAAAACTGTCCGGACGTGGACGAGCTTCAGCCTCAGACTCTGACACGGACCTTTGTGCATCTGTAGCTTCAGTTCTGGAGACGTAATGTCCGGCTGCGGCTCATGGACTAAACCCAAACTGACCCAGGGAGTGAACGGGAGTGAGAGAAGCAGAGAGAGGAGGCACTTCCAGGCACTTCGGCTTCCTGTCTTTTGCAGTACTTGGCTTGTTGCGCGGTGTGGCTATGCTAGTTCCTCTGACCTGAAGGTGTGAGCGCCTGGACTTCCTGTCTGTTTTCTTTTCCTGGAATAATAATCATATTTTCTAAAGATTACGTTGTGGGCGGTGAGTTCCCGGTAGACGATCATTTACTGTGTTCAAATCATGATGTAACGAGTTCAGAGGAGACGCCTGTGATCATGAAGGAGTGATAGTTTGTCTTGAAGCTAAAGGCTAACATGCTATGAAAAATATATATATAAAAAAGGCACTATTTCAAGTTGTGTAATGCATTAACCCCTTAACTCCCACCTGAACCGAGCACGTTTTCTCGACGAAAACAATGATGGAAATGTGGCAAAAATGTGACAAAAAAATGACCAAAAAATTACAAAAATGTGGTAAAAATGTGACAAAAAAATGAAAAAAAATGTGTTAAAAAATTGACAAAAAAGTGACGAAAAAATGACCAAAATGTGACAAAATGTGACAAAAATGCGATAAAAATGTGACAAAAAATGTGACAAAAAAATACAGAAATGTGATAAAAAATTGTCAAAAAAGGGACGAAAAATTGATGAAAAAATTACAAAAATGTGACACAAATGTGATAAAAAATTGACGAAAAGATGAAAAAAAAAAAATGAAAAAAATTTAACAAAATGTGACAAGAAAATTACAAAAATGTGTTAAAAAATTGACAAAAAAGGGACGAAAAATTGATGAAAAAGTGTTAAAAATGTCACAAGAAATTGACAAAAAATTGAAGAAAAAATGACCAAAATGTGACAAAATGTGACAAAAATGCGATAAAAATTTGACCAAAAATGTGACAAAAAAATACAAAAATGTGATAAAAAATTGTCAAAAAACGGACGAAAAATTGATGAAAAAATTACAAAAATGTGACACAAATGTGATAAAAAATTGACGAAAAAATGAAAAAAAAAAAAAAATGTGACAAAAAATTAACAAAAAAGTTTCAAAAAGGAGTTAAATACTCGACAAAAAAATGATGGAAAAAAAAATCTGACGTGAGGAAAAAAAGATCCTCTCGGTTCAGGCGGGAGTTACAGAGTTTAAATTAGCCTTTAGCTTCTCGTCTATGGAAATATTTCTACCAGGAACTCACTGGTCTGAGCTAATCTTAATGGAAATGAATACGAACAGGAAGTACTAGCGCCCACAGCTTCAGCTCAGAAGAACTAGCGTAGCCACATTGTGCAACAAGCCGATTGTACTTCCTGGAGGAGCTTCACAGCATCATGAGACTTGTCCTCCTGGTCAGGTGGAGCGCTGGCCTCTGACCCTCTGACACTCAGTCTTCATCATGAGACTTGTCCTCCTGGTCAGGTGGAGCGCTGGCCTCTGACCCTCTGACACTCAGTCTTTGCAGCATCATGAGACTTGTCCTCCTGCTCAGGTGGAGCGCTGGCCTCTGACCCTCTGACACTCAGTCTTTATCATGAGACTTGTCCTCCTGGTCAGGTGGAGCGCTGGCCTCTGACCCTCTGACACTCAGTCTTTATCATGAGACTTGTCCTCCTGGTCAGGTGGAGCGCTGGCCTCTGACCCTCTGACACTCAGTCTTCATCATGAGACTTGTCCTCCTGGTCAGGTGGAGCGCTGGCCTCTGACCCTCTGACACTCAGTCTTCATCATGAGACTTGTCCTCCTGGTCAGGTGGAGCGCTGGCCTCTGACCCTCTGACCCTCAGTCTTCATCATGAGACTTGTCCTCCTGGTCAGGTGGAGCGCTGGCCTCTGACCCTCTGACACTCAGTCTTCATCATGAGACTTGTCCTCCTGGTCAGGTGGAGCGCTGGCCTCTGACCCTCTGACACTCAGTCTTCATCATGAGACTTGTCCTCCTGGTCAGGTGGAGCGCTGGCCTCTGACCCTCTGACACTCAGTCTTCACAGCATCATGAGACTTGTCCTCCTGGTCAGGTGGAGCGCTGGCCTCTGACACTCTGACACTCAGTCTTTATCATGAGACTTGTCCTCCTGGTCAGGTGGAGCGCTGGCCTCTGACCCTCTGACACTCAGTCTTCATCATGAGACTTGTCCTCCTGGTCAGGTGGAGCGCTGGCCTCTGACCCTCTGACACTCAGTCTTCATCATGAGACTTGTCCTCCTGCTCAGGTGGAGCGCTGGCCTCTGACCCTCTGACACTCAGTCTTCACAGTATCATGAGACTTGTCCTCCTGGTCAGGTGGAGCGCTGGCCTCTGACCCTCTGACACTCAGTCTTCATCATGAGACTTGTCCTCCTGCTCAGGTGGAGCGCTGGCCTCTGACCCTCTGACACTCAGTCTTCATCATGAGACTTGTCCTCCTGCTCAGGTGGAGCGCTGGCCTCTGACACTCTGACACTCAGTCTTTGCAGCATCATGAGACTTGTCCTCCTGGTCAGGTGGAGCGCTGGCCTCTGACCCTCTGACACTCAGTCTTCATCATGAGACTTGTCCTCCTGGTCAGGTGGAGCGCTGGCCTCTGACCCTCTGACACTCAGTCTTCATCATGAGACTTGTCCTCCTGGTCAGGTGGAGCGCTGGCCTCTGACCCTCTGACACTCAGTCTTCATCATGAGACTTGTCCTCCTGGTCAGGTGGAGCGCTGGCCTCTGACCCTCTGACACTCAGTCTTCATCATGAGACTTGTCCTCCTGGTCAGGTGGAGCGCTGGCCTCTGACCCTCTGACACTCAGTCTTCACAGTATCATGAGACTTGTCCTCCTGGTCAGGTGGAGCGCTGGCCTCTGACCCTCTGACACTCAGTCTTCACAGCATCATGAGACTTGTCCTCCTGGTCAGGTGGAGCGCTGGCCTCTGACCCTCTGACACTCAGTCTTCATCATGAGACTTGTCCTCCTGGTCAGGTGGAGCGCTGGCCTCTGACCCTCTGACACTCAGTCTTCATCATGAGACTTGTCCTCCTGCTCAGGTGGAGCGCTGGCCTCTGACCCTCTGACACTCAGTCTTTATCATGAGACTTGTCCTCCTGGTCAGGTGGAGCGCTGGCCTCTGACCCTCTGACACTCAGTCTTCATCATGAGACTTGTCCTCCTGGTCAGGTGGAGCGCTGGCCTCTGACCCTCAGTCTTCATCATGAGACTTGTCCTCCTGGTCAGGTGGAGCGCTGGCCTCTGACCCTCTGACACTCAGTCTTCACAGCATCATGAGACTTGTCCTCCTGGTCAGGTGGAGCGCTGGCCTCTGACCCTCAGACACTCAGTCTTTATCATGAGACTTGTCCTCCTGGTCAGGTGGAGCGCTGGCCTCTGACCCTCTGACACTCAGTCTTCATCATGAGACTTGTCCTCCTGGTCAGGTGGAGCGCTGGCCTCTGACCCTCTGACACTCAGTCTTCATCATGAGACTTGTCCTCCTGGTCAGGTGGAGCGCTGGCCTCTGACCCTCTGACACTCAGTCTTTATCATGAGACTTGTCCTCCTGGTCAGGTGGAGCGCTGGCCTCTGACCCTCTGACACTCAGTCTTCATCATGAGACTTGTCCTCCTGGTCAGGTGGAGCGCTGGCCTCTGACCCTCTGACACTCAGTCTTCATCATGAGACTTGTCCTCCTGGTCAGGTGGAGCGCTGGCCTCTGACCCTCAGTCTTCATCATGAGACTTGTCCTCCTGGTCAGGTGGAGCGCTGGCCTCTGACCCTCTGACACTCAGTCTTTATCATGAGACTTGTCCTCCTGGTCAGGTGGAGCGCTGGCCTCTGACCCTCTGACACTCAGTCTTTATCATGAGACTTGTCCTCCTGCTCAGGTGGAGCGCTGGCCTCTGACCCTCTGACACTCAGTCTTTGCAGCATCATGAGACTTGTCCTCCTGGTCAGGTGGAGCGCTGGCCTCTGACACTCTGACACTCAGTCTTTATCATGAGACTTGTCCTCCTGCTCAGGTGGAGCGCTGGCCTCTGACCCTCTGACACTCAGTCTTTATCATGAGACTTGTCCTCCTGGTCAGGTGGAGCGCTGGCCTCTGACACTCTGACACTCAGTCTTCATCATGAGACTTGTCCTCCTGGTCAGGTGGAGCGCTGGCCTCTGACCCTCTGACACTCAGTCTTCATCATGAGACTTGTCCTCCTGGTCAGGTGGAGCGCTGGCCTCTGACACTCTGACACTCAGTCTTTATCATGAGACTTGTCCTCCTGCTCAGGTGGAGCGCTGGCCTCTGACCCTCTGACACTCAGTCTTTATCATGAGACTTGTCCTCCTGGTCAGGTGGAGCGCTGGCCTCTGACACTCTGACACTCAGTCTTCATCATGAGACTTGTCCTCCTGGTCAGGTGGAGCGCTGGCCTCTGGGACCTCGGGGGCTCCTGTACGACCGCAGCTGGATGGTGGTGAACGGGAACGGAGTCTGTCTGAGCCAGAAAAGAGAAGCTCGACTCTGCCTCATCAAACCACGAGTCCAGCTGAGCAGCAACCGCCTGCAGCTGCAAGCCCCAGGTCAGAGGAGAAAGAGAATAAAGAGAATGTTCTGTCTCAGGTCAGAGGAGAAAGATAATGTTCTGTCTCAGGTCAGAGGGATAAAGATAATGTTCTGTCTCAGGTCAGAGGAGAAAGATAATGTTCTGTCTCAGGTCAGAGGATAAAGATAATGTTCTGTCTCAGGTCAGAGGGATAAAGATAATGTTCTGTCTCAGGTCAGAGGGATAAAGATAATGTTCTGTCTCAGGTCAGAGGAGAAAGATAATGTTCTGTCTCAGGTCAGAGGATAAAGATAATGTTCTGTCTCAGGTCAGAGGGATAAAGATAATGTTCTGTCTCAGGTCAGAGGGATAAAGATAATGTTCTGTCTCAGGTCAGAGGGATAAAGATAATGTTCTGTCTCAGGTCAGAGGGATAAAGATAATGTTCTGTCTCAGGTCAGAGGATAAAGATAATGTTCTGTCTCAGGTCAGAGGGATAAAGATAATGTTCTGTCTCAGGTCAGAGGGATAAAGATAATGTTCTGTCTCAGGTCAGAGGGATAAAGATAATGTTCTGTCTCAGGTCAGAGGATAAAGATAATGTTCTGTCTCAGGTCAGAGGGAGAAAGAGAATGTTCTGTCTCAGGTCAGAGGGAGAAAGATTATGTTCTGTCTGAGCCTCAGGTCAGAGTGTGACTGTGAGACTGTGAGTCTTGCCCGGATACCTCTGTGATGTGGTCCTGAAGCTCCTCTTTGTGCCTCAGGGATGGAGAGCGTGTCGGTGCCGCTGGAGCCTGAAGCTCCTCCTCAGGTCTGTCTGAGTAAAGTGTGCGGCGACAGGTGAGTGACATCACACTCATGACCCGGGTTTTCTCTCCATCTTTATTCTGTTTTTATTCCCGTTCATGTAAAGTCCTCGAGTGTCGACAGTTTATTATTAAACCCACGGCCATTAAGAGTTAACCTTTCCAAAACCCCGCCCCCAAACGCTCATTCAATCAAACTTTATTTATAAAGCGCTTTTCATACCGAATGAGACATCACCGAGAGGGAGCATATACAGATTAAAAAGCACTGGGCCTAAAACTGAACCCTGGGTCACACCACATGTAATTCCATGGACCTCAGAGGAGCAGGTGTCCACACTGTCTGTGAGGGAGGAAGTAAACCATTTGTGTTCAGCACCAGAGAGGGAGAAGTGTTTTAAACGAGTTAAAAGAATAGTGTGGTCGACTGTATCAAAGGCTCAGATCCAGAAGAACCAACACTGTGACCTTCTGTGAGTCATAATCTAATCTAAAGTCATTTAAAGTCTGTAAGAGGGCGGTCTCGGTGCTGTGGTTTACCCTAATGCCAGACTGGAATTTCTCATGGACATTTTCTGCAGGAATAAAATCACTAAGTTTGATAAAGACAAGTTTTTCTAAGATTTTGCTTAAAAATGGTAAGTTGGAAACTGGTCTGAAATTGTTAAAATCATTAAAATCCAAATTGCTCTTCTTCAACAGGGGCCTCACCACCGCCCCTTTAAAGGCAGCAGGGAAGACCCCCGTCTGAAGAGAGCAATTCATCATGTTTAGAAGCTCGTCTCTAAAAGATCCATAACATGTTTTAAAAACGGTGTTGGGGCCGGGTCTAAAGGACATGTGGTGGAACTCACTGAGGAGAAAACTTTATCAAACATCTCAGCTTTAACCAGGACAAAACTGTCCAGTGTTTCCTCTGGAACAAACAGACCATCAGATGTATTTAGAACCGTGTTACTTTGGGTAGATAAAATATTACATCTGATAGTGTCTCTTTCCTCTGAAGTGTCTGCAAACGCCTCAGAGTCTGTGGGGTTAAAGGAGGTTTGTTTAAATTAGGCTTTAAAACATTTTCTATGGTTGAGAATCAGACTTTTGGGTTATTTTTATGATCGGTGATTATTGTGGAAAAGAATTTGTTTCTTGCATTTCTTATTGCTGTATTGTAGGTCTTTTGGGCACAGAATATTTGATAATTTATTGTTATTTTCCTTTTCCTCCGTCTCCTCTCGGCCGTCCTGCAATTTCTCTTCAGTTGTTTTAGCTCCTCGTTTCTCCAAGGGGGAAGTTCGGGTTTAGGATTAATCTTTTTAAGTTTGAACGGTGCAACTGCATCGAGGGCAGTGAGTAGTTTATAAAGATACAGTAGTATAAATGTTCCTGTGTTTGGTATAAAGACACAGTAGTATAAATGTTCCTGTGTTTGGTATAAAGACACAGTAGTATAAATGTTCCTGTGTTTGGTATAAAGACACAGTAGTATAAATGTTCCTGTGTTTGTGGTATAAAGATACAGTAGTATAAATGTTCCTGTGTTTGGTATAAAGACACAGTAGTATAAATGTTCCTGTGTTTGGTATAAAGACACAGTAGTATAAATGTTCCTGTGTTTGTGATATAAAGACACAGTAGTATAAATGTTCCTGTGTTTGTGGTATAAAGACACAGTAGTATAAATGTTCCTGTGTTTGTGGTATAAAGACACAGTAGTATAAATGTTCCTGTGTTTGGTATAAAGACACAGTAGTATAAATGTTCCTGTGTTTGGTATAAAGACACAGTAGTATAAATGTTCCTGTGTTTGTGGTATAAAGACACAGTAGTATAAATGTTCCTGTGTTTGTGGTATAAAGATACAGTAGTATAAATGTTCCTGTGTTTGGTATAAAGACACAGTAGTATAAATGTTCCTGTGTTTGTGGTATAAAGACACAGTAGTATAAATGTTCCTGTGTTTGTGGTATAAAGACACAGTAGTATAAATGTTCCTGTGTTTGTGGTATAAAGACACAGTAGTATAAATGTTCCTGTGTTTGTGGTATAAAGACACAGTAGTATAAATGTTCCTGTGTTTGGTATAAAGACACAGTAGTATAAATGTTCCTGTGTTTTTGGTATAAAGACACAGTAGTATAAATGTTCCTGTGTTTCTTGTATAAAGACACAGTAGTATAAATGTTCCTGTGTTTGTGGTATAAAGACACAGTAGTATAAATGTTCCTGTGTTTGTGGTATAAAGACACAGTAGTATAAATGTTCCTGTGTTTGGTATAAAGATACAGTAGTATAAATGTTCCTGTGTTTGGTGTAAAGATACAGTAGTATAAATGTTCCTGTGTTTGTGGTATAAAGATACAGTAGTATAAATGTTCCCGTGTTTGGTATAAAGACACAGTAGTATAAATGTTCCTGTGTTTGTGGTATAAAGACACAGTAGTATAAATGTTCCTGTGTTTGTGGTATAAAGACACAGTAGTATAAATGTTCCTGTGTTTGGTATAAAGATACAGTAGTATAAATGTTCCTGTGTTTGTGGTATAAAGACACAGTAGTATAAATGTTCCTGTGTTTGGTATAAAGACACAGTAGTATAAATGTTCCTGTGTTTGTGGTATAAAGACACAGTAGTATAAATGTTCCTGTGTTTGGTATAAAGACACAGTAGTATAAATGTTCCTGTGTTTGTGGTATAAAGACACAGTAGTATAAATGTTCCTGTGTTTGTGGTATAAAGACACAGTAGTATAAATGTTCCTGTGTTTGTGGTATAAAGACACAGTAGTATAAATGTTCCTGTGTTTGGTATAAAGATACAGTAGTATAAATGTTCCTGTGTTTGGTATAAAGACACAGTAGTATAAATGTTCCTGTGGTATAAAGACACAGTAGTATAAATGTTCCTGTGTTTGGTATAAAGACACAGTAGTATAAATGTCCCTGTGTTTGTGGTATAAAGACACAGTAGTATAAATGTTCCTGTGTTTGGTATAAAGACACAGTAGTATAAATGTCCCTGTGTTTGTGGTATAAAGACACAGTAGTATAAATGTTCCTGTGTTTGGTATAAAGACACAGTAGTATAAATGTCCCTGTGTTTGTGGTATAAAGACACAGTAGTATAAATGTTCCTGTGTTTGTGGTATAAAGACACAGTAGTATAAATGTTCCTGTGTTTCTGGTGTACAGACACAGTAGTATAAATGTGCTGCAGCTCCGTCTCCTTCCTCCTCGTCCCTCGTCTGTTTTTCCTGTTATTTCCTGTTATTTTCTGGCGGATAAGCAGCAGCGTCTGATAAGAATCGGCTCCGACACGCGCAGCATGTCGTGTCGGTGTCTGGGTCAGACGCTGCAGATTTCCCCCGGGGGCGCTGTATGAAAATAATCCGTGGTGTTGTTTTCCTTTCGCAGGGTGGAGACGCTGGACTGCGGGGACGGCGCGGCGGCCTGGCTCTGCCGGTTCCTCGGGCAGACGAGCCGCCTGATCAGGCTCAGTCCGGATTCCACTCGAGGCGCGAGGAAGCGGCCCGGAGGAGGTGAGCGTCGTCTGCAGGGAAGCGAGCGGCCTGTGGGGGAAAACAAGGCCTTTCCCAGACAATGTGAGGCCATGTGTGAGTCACAGGGTTATTCTGACCACGAGTCTGAGAAACATCACAGGCATCAGGGACTTAGTGACCGGCTGTGAAGCACCTTCAACCCCTTAACTCCCAGCACATCTTCTCCAGTTTGGCTTTACCCCAGTCCAAAAGCTTCTGGGAAAAAGCAACAAAACAATGATGAAATGTGACAAAAATGTGAGAAAAAATTGATGAAAAAGTTGCAAAAATGTCACAAAAAATGGACAAAAAAATGTCGGAAAAATGACAAAAAAAGACAAAATGTGACAAAAAAATGACCAAAAAATGTATTAAAAAATTACTAAAAAATAACAGAAATGTGACAAAAAATGACGAAAAAAATACCAAAAAAAATGATAAAAAATGAAAAAAATGTATAAAAAAAAACTATTGACGAAAAAATGACAAAAAAATGACCAAAAAAATGACAAAAATGTGACAAAAATGTGACAAAAAAATGACAAAAATGTGACAAAAAATGACAAAAAATGACAAAAATGACAAAAAATGTGACAAAAAATGACAAAAATGTGACAAAAAATGACAAAAAATGACAAAAAATGACAAAAAATGACAAAAAATGTGACAAAAAATGTGACAAAAAATGTGACAAAAAATGTGACAAAAATGTGACAAAAAATGACAAAAAATGACAAAAATGTGACAAAAAATGACAAAAAATGACAAAAAATGACAAAAAATGACAAAAAAATGACAAAAAATGACAAAAAATGACAGAAAATGTGACAAAAAATGACAGAAAATGTGACAAAAAATGACAAAAAAATGACAAAAAATGACAGAAAATGTGAAAAAATGTGACAAAAAATGTGACAAAAAATGTGACAAAAATGTGACAAAAAATGACAAAAAATGACAAAAATGTGACAAAAAATGACAAAAAATGACAAAAAATGACAAAAAATGACAAAAAATGACAGAAAATGTGACAAAAAATGACAAAAAATGACAAAAATGTGACAAAAAATGACAAAAAATGACAAAAAATGACAAAAAATGACAAAAAAATGACAAAAAATGACAAAAAATGACAGAAAATGTGACAAAAAATGACAGAAAATGTGACAAAAAATGACAAAAAAATGACAAAAAATGACAGAAAATGTGAAAAAATGTGACAAAAAATGTGACAAAAAATGTGACAAAAATGTGACAAAAAATGACAAAAAATGACAAAAAATGACAAAAAAATGACAAAAAATGACAGAAAATGTGACAAAAAATGACAAAAAATAACAAAAAAATGACAAAAAATGACAGAAAATGTGACAAAAAATGACAAAAAATGACAAAAAATGACAAAAATGTGACAAAAAATGACAGAAAATGACAAAAAATGACAGAAAATTGACAAAAAATGACAAAAAAATGACAGAAAATGACAGAAAATGTGACAAAAAATGACAAAAAATGACAAAAATGACAAAAATGTGACAAAAAATGTGACAAAAAATGACAAAAAATGACAAAAAATAACAGAAATGTGACAAAAAATGACGAAAAAAATACAAAAAAAAAAGATAAAAAATGAAAAAAATATATTAAAAAAACTATTGACGAAAAAATGACAAAAAATGACAAAAAAAATGACAAAAATGTGACAAAAATGTGACAAAAAATGACTAAAAAATGACAAAAAATGACAAAAAATGTGACAAAAAATGTGACAAAAAATGTGACAAAAAATGTGACAAAAATGTGACAAAAAATGACAAAAAATGTGACAAAAAATGACAAAAATGTGACAAAAAATGTGACAAAAATGTGACAAAAAATGACAAAAAATGACAAAAAATGACAAAAATGTGACAAAAAATGACAAAAAATGACAAAAAATGACAAAAAATGACAAAAAAATGACAAAAAATGACAGAAAATGTGACAAAAAATGTGACAAAAAATGTGACAAAAAATGTGACAAAAATGTGACAAAAAATGACAAAAAATGTGACAAAAAATGACAAAAATGTGACAAAAAATGACAAAAAATGACAAAAAATGACAAAAAATGACAAAAAATGACAAAAAATGACAAAAAATGACAAAAAAAGGACAAAAAATGACAAAAAAAATGACAAAAAAAGTCAAAAAAGTTACAAAACTGAGTTGAATACCCAACAAAAAAATGATGGAAAAATAATCTGATGACGTGAGGAAAAAGATCCTCTCGGTTCAGGCGGGAGTTAAGAGGTTAAAGGCACGACATCTGCTATTTCAGCCGTTCCAAAGTAAAATATAGGCATTTATATGAGAAATATCAGTGTTTTCTGGGGGTGCTCCGCCCCCTCTGCAGGTTGATCCCGCCCATGCAACATTAGCAGTAGTAGAAACATAAATATCGACATCATCATCATCTCCGGTCAGTGTTTTGATGGACTTCCTGCTCTGGCCTCATCAGGGGTTTTAATGGTTCTAAGAGTAAATCCACTTTGGGTCTGGTCAGAGCCATCAGTGAAGTGACAAACATGTCCTGGTTGCGTCGCTTTTTGCTTCAGCGCTTGGTCCCTGGTTCGGTTCTGGCGGAGTCGGGGCTTCATTGTTCTTCTGTTCCAGTTTCTCCTGACCCTGAAAACATGTACAATAGTGTAAAATATTGCTTCTCTGCGTTACTTTCTTTCTAACTTGACCTGTGCTCCTAATTACATTGACCGAGTGATACTGTGAAGCAATCCAACACACTCAAACCTTTAACCCCCGAGTCTTTCCATTCACCCAATGAAGATTTCTTATTGAAAATAGTGATGATGCAGAAAGGAAGACGCCCACGGGTGACAACTGACAAGTGAGAAGATGAGTCAAGGTGCGAACACAGGACCGAGCAACACCAGCCTCCAGCCGGGGCAAAGGGCGCTCTGACCCCCTGAGTCCACTTCGCACACGGGGGCCCAGAGGTCCAGGCAGTCTGATCACAAATGGAGATTTAAGATCAGACTCAATAGGAAAGACAGTTCGAGTGCACCGAGCCAAGTGTCCTGCAAATGATCAACCCAGAACAGGGGTGTCCAAAGTGCGGCCCGGGGGCCAAATGCGGCCCAATTTTTGGTGGCCCTCTGCCTTCTTGCTGAATCGGGACACATCATCAGAGATAGTCCTTTTTATTTGAAATGTAATAATTCTACACAATTCTAACCAAACAACTAACCTTGTACTGTGAGACAGAGCTAACTAACCACCAATTTATGGCCCTTCACCCTGTGTACGCTTCAGTATGCGGCCCCACGGGAAAAAAGTTTGGACACCCCTGACCAATAAGTTGACCCGATGGTCTGAGGAACGCTGGGCGAGGTTTACATTTTAAACAGTAACATCAAAGATCTCATACGTCATGTTACACACGTCAGCACATCTGTTGTTTTACATATTCCAGAACATTCTGCGCTTAAACTCGAAGTGAACCTTTCCCCAGTCTCTTGTGGTTTCAGATACATCAGCCTGCCCGTGTTTTTAGAAGCTCAGCCGCTCTCCATGGTCGTGTGGTCGGGGCTTTTTGTTCTTCTTAGATGGGCCCGTGGTCAAGGTGTTGCTTGTGGTCAGAGCCTCGTTCCACCACATAGACCTGTAACTCTTTTGACCCGTCACCACATTTGAGTTGTCATGGCGATGGCCCCAAAGGGTGAATTGGCTTGTTGCACGGTGTGGCTATGCTAGTTCCTCTGACCTGAAGGTGTGAGCGCCTGGACTTCCTGTCTGTTTTCTTTTCCTGGACATATTTTCTAAAGATTACGTTGTGGGCGGTGAGTTCCCGGTAGACGATCATTTACTGTGTTCAAATCTTGATGAGTTCAGAGGAGACGCCTGTGATCATAAAGGATCGATAGTTTGTCTTGAAGCTAAAGGCTAACATGCTATGAAAGAACTGAATAAACGCACTATTTCAAATGTTTAACCTCTTAACTCCCGCCTGAACCGAGAGCATTTTCTCCAGTTCAGCTTTACCCAAATCCTGTAGGCCAGTGTAACGCCTCATTTGAAAGCTAAGACCTACAAAACTCATCTAAATGGATCTTTTTCGTCACGTCATCAGATTTTTTTCCATCTTTTTGGGGGGGGGTTTCCACTCATTTTGTAGCTTTTTTGTCATTTTTTTATCACATTTTTGTCATTTTTTGTCCTTTTTTGTCCTTTTTTTGTAGAATTTTTTGTCAATTTTTCGTATTTTTTTTTGTCAAAATTTTGTCATTTTTTGTCAAATTTTGCGTCACTTTTTTGTCACATTTCCATCCTTGTTTTCGTCTCAGTTGTGTCGCTTTTTTCTCAGCTTTTTTCCAGAAGCTTTTGGACTGGGGGTAAAGCCAAACTGGAGAAAATGTGCTCGGTTCAGGTGGGAGTTAAGGGGTTAATGCATGAAGTTAACGTTAGCCTTTAGCTTCAACTCACTGATCCTTATAAACATAAATATTTACTCTGTACAGCAACTCGTTAACCTGCAGGAAGTGATCGTCTACCAGGAACTGTAGGAAATACCATGATTCGAACGGGTCGAAGCTCATCTTAATGGAAATGAATACAAACAGGAAGTACTAGCGCCCACAACTTCAGCTCAGAGGAACTAGCGTAGCCACATTGTGCAACAAGCCAATACATCCACATACAGAGCCTCTGGAAAGTATTCATACACCTTGAACTTTTGCACATTTTGTCATGTTTTCAACCCTAAACATAACGATTTTATTTTGATTTTTTTTACTGAACGTTCACACACAAGTAACAGACGACTGTGAAGTGAAAGCAAAATGATACATGATTCTGTTATTTTTCAAAAAAGTGAAAAGTGGGGCGTGCATAAGTATCATACAGATGAATGAATACTTTGTGGAACCTCCTTTTACTGCAATAACAGCAGAAAGTCTTTTGTGGTTTGACTCTACAAGATTAGCACATGTAGAGACTGACATTTTAGCCCATTCCTCTTTACAAAACAACTCCAGCTCTGTCACATTAGAAGGAGAGCGTTTGTGAACAGCAGTTTTCAGATTATTCCACAGATTTTCAATAGGATTTAGGTCAGGACTGTGACTGGGCCATTCTAACACATTAATATGTTTTTATTGAACCATTCCACAGTCGTCGGTTACTTGTGTGTGAACGTTCAGTAAAAAAATCAAAATAAAATCTTCATGTTTAGGGCTGTAAACATGACAAAATGTGCAAAAGCTCAAGGTGTATGAATACTTTCCAGAGGCTCTGTATGATCATGCTTTAGAGATTTCGCTTCTGCCGTGTGTTCTGTGGTTCCAGAGCGGCTCTTTAGTCCCGGAGTCATATTTAACAAGCGACACGAGCGTTTTTCCCTTTTCATTTGAAGCTGGTTCATGAATGAAGTGAATAATGAGCGGCTCCTGCGCGGCCTCGAACGCAGCGCGATCCCCCACAAACACGATCCTGCAAACACGATCCTGCAAACACGATCCTGCAAACACGACTGGATAAAGGCGTCACAGAGGAGACGCTCTGAGCGACTGACGACGGCTCTTTATAAATCAAGGAGAGACGTTTGTGTCTCGTTTCTCCACGTCTCAGTTTTATCCGTCAGATATATAATATATTTACAGTATATTTATGTAAACGTCAGTTAAGACCAGATCAGATTCTATTAAGAGTGTAATTCCTCCTGGTACGACAGACACTTTCTCTACTGATGAATTTATTCTCTTCATCTTAATAAACACACTGTGAAAACTAGAAAACACAGACGATAATTAGCTTCAAGAAAAATAAAGACAATTGGCAAATCAAAATAACTAGCTTCAGCTTTCTTCTTATTTAGTTTGTTTCTTGTTAAACTTTTACCTTGTGTCTATCATGCTTCTTCTTCTTCTTATGATAATGAACCTCTACTCTGCAGACGAAAACTGGCTTTAGCGACACAGCGCCCTCTGGTGGCACTCAACCATAATAACATAACAATACATAGAAAACAAAGTGAAAGGAAAGTGTGGCAGTTACAAAGAGACTGTGTATGTTTTATGTGGAGAAGGTGCTTCCCCCTGTGTGCTTCAATATGACACATTTATTATGTAAATGCGCCTTGGTTTTTCTTCAGAACTCGCTCCGAACCACACTGTTCACACTGTTTTAACCCTTAACTCCCACCTGAACCGAGCACATTCTCTCCAGTTTGGCTTTACCCCAATCCAAAAGCTTCTGGAAAAAAGGTGAGAAAATAACAACAGAACTGAGATGAAAACAAGGATGAAGATGTGACAAAAAACTGGCAAAAAACTGATAAAAAGTGGACAAAAAACGGACAAAAAATGGACACAAAATTGACAAAAAATTGACAAAAAACAGGCAAAAAACAGACAAAAAACAGACAAAAAACTGACAAAAAATTGACAAAAAACTGACAAAAAATTGACAAAAAACAGACAAAAAACTGACAAAAAACTGACAAAAAACGGACAAAAAATTGACAAAAAATAACGAAAAAATGACAGAAAGTGACAAAAAAGTGGCAAAAAAAATTACAAACAATTTGACAAAAAATGTACAAAAATGAGTTGAAAGCCCCCCAAAAAATGATGGGAGAAAAATCTGATGACGTGAGGAAACAGATCCATTCAGATGAGTTTTTTTCTAGATCTTAGCTTTCCCCTTTGGCTTTACCCCAATCCAGAAGCTTCTGGAAAAAAGGTGAGAAAATAACGACAGAAATGAGACGAAAAGAATGATGAAGATGTGACAAAAAAGTGAGAAAACTTAGACAAAAAACGGACAAAAAATGGACAGAAAACTGACAAAAAAAGGACAAAAAAAGGACAAAAAAAGACGAAAAAATAGCAAAAAAGTGGCAAAAAATTGACAAGAAAAGTGATGAAAAAAGTGGCAAAAAAATTACAAACAATTTGACAAAAAATGTACAGAAAAGTTACAAAAATGAGTTGAACCCCCCCAAAAAATGATAGGGAAATAATCTGATGACGTGAGGAAAAAGATCAGATGAGTTTTGTAGATCTTAGCTTTCAAATGAGGCTGGCCTACAGGATTTGGGTAAAGCTATAAGATAAGATAAGATAAGATAATACTTTATTGATCTCACAGATGGAGAAATTACAGTTCAGTCTCAGTTCAGGCGGGAGTTAAGAGGTTAAAGAGAAATGTGAATCTGAGATAATCACAGTCAAAAGAGCGGCTAAAATGTCCGACTTCCCCGACTTTAATAACGGCTCGTGGAGAAGTTTAACTATTTCACTTATTTTAAAAGTATTTCCCAGATTCTGCAAAGTCCATTTCTTTGAACCCCCAAAAAAGGAATTTTTATCAAGTTTATTCTTTATTCTTCTTAAACCAGATCCAAAATCCCTCTGAGCTTTGGAACCAACAGAGCAACACATTTACTGCAGTAAAACTAAAAAAGTATCTAAAGGTCTGAATGTGTTTAAATCACAGGACTTTTATTTTAACTCCAAATCAAAGATGTAGTGAAGTAAAAGTAAAAAGTCATCATAAAAGGTAAAGTAAAAGTACCTCAGATTTGTAGTTTTACTTCATTACTTTCCACCACTGGGAACTAATATGTCACATAATAAAAGCACAGACTTATTTTCTTCTCCTGCTGAAAGAATCTGATCTTCTCTGCGTCTTTGTGGATAAACGTTTCTCTGCCTTTGCCAGGTTTGGATTTTGCCAAAACTGAAGAAACTCCGACACGTTTGAACAGATTTGGCAAAGATGGAAATATATGAGTTTGATTTTCCGCAGCGTCAAACGGCCAAACGGGATCCTTTTCCAAAACGCCTTTTAAGGACGTGATTTATTGTGATGAGAAACAGGAGGAACATCTACACTTCAGTGTCTCTGTAACCGCTGCTGTCGCCACAAAGGAAATGACCATATTTGGATCACAGCCTTTCCTGCTACACGTGGATACCAAACCTGTCAGTATTTGTGAATGAATGAGCGTGGGAAACACCAGACACTTCCTGGATCAATCTCAGAGAAGTGGATTCTAAGCAAGTAAAAAATGTCTTACTTTAAGAAATAAGTTCTTATTTGTTCCATAAAAAGTAAAAATGTCTCATTGAGCAAAGTTTTCTTGAGAAAAAAAATCTTATTTTAGGAAATAAAATCCAGCCATTTCTTGTTCAGATAAATTTGCTAAAAACATGATGATTTTTCTTCTAACAAGAAAGAAAAACGTTTTGAATCTTCTTCAGTTTTAGACAAAGACAAACTCAGATCAACAGCTCTTAATGTAAGAACTGCTTCTCACAGAGAGAAAGTGGGCAGCTCGGTGGCACAGCGGTTAGAGCCTCAGCTTCACAGCTCGAAGGTCCCGGGTTCGATTCCCACCAGGACGGGGCCTCTCTGTGTGGAGCATGTTCTCCCCGTGTCTACCACTGAAAACATGTACAATAGGTGAATCCTAAATATTAGTATTTATTAAGAACATTTTGCTCAAAAATGTGTGTAATTTAGAACATTTTACTTAAATCAAGCAACATTTAAGTCAAATACCCACAATTTTTCACGTTTTCCTTAAATTATTCCATTTCCTGAGGACATTTTGCTTAATTCTATCTGTTTATTTGCTTAAATTTAGTGTTTTTTTCTTGTTTTATGAAGAAAAAAATATTCTAGAAATAAGAATTCTTAGCAAGAAAAAAGTGCTGACCCCATTGGCAGAATTTTTTCCTTAAAACAAAACAAAATGTCTAATTTTAAGATTTTTTTTCTTTGTCTTTAGTCGGGTACTTTTTGCAGTGTGGATGAATAAGTGTCACCTGATGTGTGGATGTGAAACTTTGGTGATGACTCAGAAATACGTGAATGTGCCAAGGCAACACTTCAGGCATGTTTTTAATGAGGGAGTGACAGAATAACATGATGGAAAGCTTGACCCCCCCTTTAATAATGAACTAAAGCTACTTTAGGAGGGGGGGGGGGGTTTGAGCTGAATGATCCTGGAGCTCTGTTGTCGGGGCCTCGTGCCCTGTAGGGTCTGACATAGACCGGTCCTGTAGGTGACCATGAGGTGGTCCTTCTGTGGACCCACCACCTGCAGGGGGCGCCATAAGGGGCCGGTGCAACAGCCGCCCCCACCACCCGGACACGTGGAAGAAAATGGATGGATTTTTCTATTGGAGCAAAAACTTCAACACATTTTTCCTCATATGGATCTGAGGGACACAGAAGCTTCACTGAGTCTGAGGTCAGAGGTCAGAGTCAAACTACTGTGGGGACGTTCACCCCGGGGCTCTGGTCCTGATGTTTCCTGATGTTTTCCTGATGTTTCCTGGTGTTTGACAGTCGCCTCACATCGTCTCAGTCGAGCGCAGCAGAAACGGCCTCTTTGACCCTGAACGCATCACTCTCTGCGCCTCATCACTCTCGGCGCCTCATCACTCTCGGCGCCGCCTCATCCTCACCCCCGACTCTCATCACGCTGTGAATCCATCTCCCGAGTCACAGTTTCTACTGTAAATCATCCCAGATCTGAGTCAGACCCGAACCTGAGAGTCTGTGGCTTTAAACCTCAGCAGTTTAAAGGAACAGGCCAGCGTTTTTACATCCTGAGATATGTTCTTACCTGAGCTGTGACGAGTTCTTTAGGACCTGTCTGATCTTCAGTCACGTCAACACAGCGCAGACGGCGTTAGCATTTAGCCTCTCCCTCTCTCCTCTATAGCTCCAAAACAGGTCAAGATAGAAGCTACCAAGCTCTTCCACGTTTTCCCTATTTAAATATGGTTACATGAAGTTCGAAATCCGCGCAGTAATCTTCACTTTACTGTGCGGATGCCAAACTACTCCTGGTATTATTACTCTTACAATATAGTCCCCCCTTTTATCCGCTTAGAAAATCCACATTGTTTAATTGTGTGTAATTATACTTTGTAGTGGAACACTTCACGTAACCATATTTAAATAGGGAAAACGTGGAAGAGCTTGGTAGCTTCTATCTTGACCTGTTTTGGAGCTATAGAGGAGAGAGGGAGAGGCTAAATGCTAACGCCGTCTGCGCTGTGTTTACGTGACTGAAGATCAGACAGGTCCTAAAGAACTCGTCACAGCTCAGGTAAGAACATATCTCAGTGTGGAAAAACGCTGGCCTGTTTCTTTAAAGAGAGTCTGTGTGGCTTTAAACCTCAGAGTCTGTGGCTTTAACCTCAGAGTCTGAGGCTTTAAACCTCAGAGTCTGTGTGGCTTTAAACCTCAGAGTCTGTGGCTTTAACCTCAGAGTCTGTGGCTTTAACCTCAGAGTCTGTGGCTTTAACCTCAGAGTCTGTGGCTTTAAACCTCAGAGTCTGTGGCTTTAAACCTCAGACTCTGTGGCTTTAACCTCAGAGTCTGTGGCTTTAACCTCAGAGTCTGTGGCTTTAACCTCAGAGTCTGTGGCTTTAACCTCAGACTCTGTGGCTTTAAACCTCAGAGTCTGTGAGGCTTTAAACTTCAGAGTCTGAGGCTTTAAACCTCAGAGTCTGTGGCTTTAAACCTCAGAGTCTGTGGCTTTAACCTCAGAGTCTGTGGCTTTAACCTCAGACTCTGTGGCTTTAAACCTCAGAGTCTGTGAGGCTTTAAACTTCAGAGTCTGAGGCTTTAAACCTCAGAGTCTGTGGCTTTAAACCTCAGAGTCTGTGGCTTTAAACCTCAGAGTCTGTGAGGCTTTAAACTTCAGAGTCTGTGGCTTTAAACTTCAGAGTCTGAGGCTTTAAACCTCAGAGTCTGTGGCTTTAACCTCAGAGTCTGAGGCTTTAAACCTCAGAGTCTGTGGCTTTAAACCTCAGAGTCTGTGGCTTTAAACCTCAGAGTCTGTGGCTTTAACCTCAGAGTCTGTGGCTTTAAACCTCAGAGTCTGTGGCTTTAAACCTCAGACTCTGTGGCTTTAACCTCAGAGTCTGTGGCTTTAAACCTCAGACTCTGTGGCTTTAACCTCAGACTCTGTGGCTTTAACCTCAGAGTCTGAGGCTTTAAACCTCAGAGTCTGTGGCTTTAAACCTCAGAGTCTGTGG